>NC_081553.1:220988223-221288223 GCF_963082655.1 Stomoxys calcitrans
AGGGTTGATGTCTGCTGCGTCGCTGCTGCTGCGTCCGTTTTTTAATGAGCTGCTAAGAGATCTCTTAGGCAAGAATTTTTCCTATATTAACCGCTGGCCGAGGAAGAGTTAAATCAGTTTGAGCCCAACAGCCAAGCTTGAAATATCAAATCAAGGAATATTTCGCCATAACGGAAGCTAAACGTTTAATAGAAAAACTAGATTTTATATTTAACGTGAAGTGAACATACCAAAAACCAAGCAGCACAAAGGATTACACTCGAAAAAATTTTTCAATTATTCACAAAAAAAATTTTAAACAACAAAAATTTAAAAAAAAAAATATTTTCTTTAGAAAAAAAAATTTTTGTGTAAAGCAAACAAGTGGAAATTTTATAAGAATTAAAAAAAAAAATAATTAAAAATTTGAAGAAAAACAAATTATTTTGAAGAATACAGAAAAAAACAAATTTTAACAAAATGTCCACCCAACTGGAATTCATAATGCAATTATATATGATGAATTTACTGCAACAGCAACAGCAACAACAGCAGCAGCAACAGCAACAACAACAATCCACCCCGTTTGCCTTAAGTCCTGTTAAGACCACACAAGATTTGTCCTCGCTCTATCAGCAATCGAATTTAAGGATACAGAAACGCAAAAACTCCCAAAACACCAACAGTAGTAGTAGCCGTAGTTGTAGTCCCAATAGTAATTTGAGCCCCTTACCAAATACAGCCAACAGTTTTAGCTATCCTTCAACTACTACTACTCCTAGCCAAAATAACGCTATGTCATTGCAACAGCAGCAACAATTGCTAATGCAGCAACAGTTGCTGTTGCAACAACAGCAGCTGCAGCAGCAGACAACTCCCCAATCCTCTTTAAATCCCATGTTGTTGAATAATTTGCCGGCCTTGACCCAATTAATGTTGTTGCAACAGCAGCAGCAACAACAACAACAATTAACCTCCTCCAATTTATTGCTAACACCCACAACACCTTCTTCCTCCCTATCCTCATCCAATAATTCCCTTAATTTTCCCTCTTCCCATAACTCCGGCTCCTCTACAATGGCAAATTATATGAGCAACAATTTGGGGATTTATGGTTCTACTGTTACCCCAGTTGTTGGTGGTGGTGGTGCTACAACACCACCCCCAGCTACTGCTTCCCTAGTTTCTTCCTCCTCCTGCTCTTCTGCTTCTGCCTCTTCTCTCTTCTTTCCCTCAGTCTTTCCAGCCCAAAATACTTTTATAGCTTCAAAAGAAAATTTTCTTCAATCATCTACAGTGACATCGACACCCAACACAGTTGCCGTCGCCAATGCCGCCACAGCCGTTTTGAATAAAATTTCCGGCTCTACCAATTTGGGGGAGGCTTCTTATGTTGTGGACGATGGCGATGATGATGATGATAATGAGGATGATAAGAATGGTGATGAGGAAAATAAAAGTCTGAAAGCCATAAAGAGCGAAGAAAGTTGTAAAGGCGATAATATTCATGCTGCATTGGGTTCAACGAAATTATGTACGGGTCTAAAGGCTTTGGAGACAACCTCAGATTCTATGGAGGATTCTTTGCAAATGGTGAGTTTTATTTTAATATTTCTATTTTATACAGTACAAAACGAATTTAAGAAGGGACAAATATTTTCCAGAAAAAAAATTTACAAAAACAAATTCACAATTTCCCACATTCCTACTGTCCCCATCTACTATATTTATTGACTTGATATTTTTTTTTTTTTTTAATTAATAAAGTCGTTTATTTTATATCACGTAATGTTTTTTTTAGACAATATCAAAAACGTTTAAAGCATGAAAGTAGATAGGGACAATAGGAATTAAAAAAATGTTTAGCTAAAAACTCATAGAAGCTACAGCTAAAAACTCATAGAATTGGAAAAAGGAAATTTTTAGATATTAAATTGTTTTAATGACGCTGAACTCCTGCGTTTGAATCCTGACAGGATCATCAGAAAAACTTTCGACGGTGGTTATCCTCTCCTAATGCTGGCGGCATTTGTGAGGTACTTTGCCATGTAAACTTCTCCCTTCTAAACTGTCATAAATGACAGATCAAAATATATGTCTGACCTAGAATTATTGTTTTGCTTAAAAAAAAACGAAATAAATTCGCTTTCTACATTCCTACTGTCCCCGCCTACTACATTACCTAATTTAAAAGGTTTGTTTATCTTTTGAAATCATTAAGTTTTATTAAATAAAAGTGTTTTTAAACCAAATTAAAAGCATTCAAGACGTTTAAGTAGATGGGGACAGTGGGAATTTGAAAAAGAAATTAACAAAAAAACGCCTCAAACTCAACCAAGTTCAATATTGAATACCAATCACCATAGTTTGCTTTAAAATATACAGAAATGAGACAAAATGAAAACTTAAGCTAGAAAATTTTGATTTCTAGAAGAAAAATTATTTTTTTGTGTTTAACAAACTTTCTATGTTTCGAAATCGTTTGCTTTCATTATTTCTATATACATATATGCTTCAGATCTTGAATTTTTGTAATTTTTAATCAAATTTGGGGATCAAAAAGTTATAAACACTGGTCTTAACTTCATTTCCCATATTCCTACTGTTTCCAACTACTAATAAATACACAATTTTTGTTTAAATTTTGAAATCATTATTTTTTTATTATATAAAAGTGTTTTAAAACTAAATGGGAGGCATTAAAAATCGTTTAAATAGACGGGGGCAGTAGAAATTTTGTCAAACTGAACCTTAGATATCAGCCACCAAAGATTCTGCTAGATGTATGTCTATATGTGTCAGATGTACACAACTAAACCTGGATTAAATTTGGCTTACATTGAGGTAAGCTAATAAGCTTATAAATAAGATCTGGGATCTTCAGAACTAAAAACGAGAATCGATATCCATGATATGACTATTTGAAATACCCTAACAACCTACACGGGATTCACTAAATAAGGCTACATTCGTTCTTTGTTTACGTTTTCTCCTACATGATGGCATTTAAAATCGGCAGATTTGACATCGTTAATGATGTGCATGGGGCCCATCCACTTTATGTTTTCGCATTTGACCTAACCTTCTATTAGTGAATGCCGCAACCTACATAAATAAATAGTAAATACTGTGCCAACTTCAAAGCCTATAGCTTTATTGGTTCGTATGCTATTATGATTTTAAAAGATGGAAGTTCCTACTGTCCGCTTCTACTATACTACTACTACTGTACTGTTTTCTATATCTTTTGAAATAACTTATTGTACGGGGTCAAGAAATCAATTCGGCATATATTTGCAATCATTTTCAACGATCCACATCTTCTTGGGCATTTTACCAGGACAAAGATAATGGCAAAAGAGAGGTATTAATCCAAAGTAGTTTTGAATCCTCTTTAGTAGCAGATTTAATGAATAACTTTATGACAAAATTCACGTTGCCAAATTCATTATCTAATTTTATCACATACATACCATGCATGTGAAAATACAAACTGCGTATGTGTGTGAACAAAGTAATTGCCAAATCATAATGTCCCAACAACAATTCATAAATGGCTAGGGGTTTTTGTAAGCCAATGTACAAGTATTCTAAAAGGCATCCGTTACTTTCAGTGAGATTGAGTGGGAGAGAGAGAGAATTGAGCAATGGCCAATTACATATGATCAACTATGATATGGATGGGGAGGGGCTTATGCCAATATGTGGTTAGTCAATGTGGGTGTTGTAGCTACTACTATGTGAGTTTGGAGAGAGGTTATCAAATAATGAAAGTGATAGTGCTGTGGTGGGTAGGGGGTGTGTGTTGCAGTGCAAGTGCGGGGGTCGTTAAGCAAGCCAAACCGGCTCAGTGTTAGCAATGTGGTCACATACACACATATTTCTATGTATGTAAATAATCTTGCATTTATTATTTAAATAAGTCTTTGGCGGGACATTGGTAACTTTAAAACAAAACTTTGGCAACGCTTATATTGTAAATATAAACCACAGATTTAAAAAGATGGATAGAGAGAGGGAGAGAGGGAAGGAAAATAAAGTCTCTAGCTACTCATGTGTCAATTATGATTAATCCGGCTCAAAGATGATAGCTTACAGTGGTAAGGGGACTGAGTTATTTTGGTACTACCTTAATCAATTAAAGTTTAAAGTTTTTATAGGGAATTTATTTGATTGTATACCTTTTAAAAAATGTATAATAAAACTTTATTCTTATTGCTATGTATATGTTTGACTCATTGGTTCCTTGATTTTTGGTTTTGTCATGTGAACATCTTTTGTTTACATATTTTTTCTTACAAAAACAACAATTACTCAAGAAGAACACATAAAAGCAACAATGTAATGTCTCAAGGGAGTAACACTTGTGCCTTTTAAAAGTTTTGAGAAAATCTCAAGACAAAATATAAACAAAGATTTGCCAGCAGCCAGCCCAGGCAACAACAAAGTATGTGGGAGCCACAAATAGGGAAATATGAGAAGACGAACATGTCTAAAGCTCAAAGGAATACAAAACAAACCTCTAATAATTCAATAAAATTACTAAGAAATTGATGAGAACAGCTTTTTTTAAAAAATTTCAATGTATTTTTTCTCTTTGCAGCCTTTTACCCCAGAAAAGTCCAGCTCAAACATTAATGCCAATACATTTTCTTTGAAACATGGCACCAGCACCACGGCTATCACCACCACCACCACCACTACCATGATGATGATGGATGATGAAGCTTCAAATGTGACACCGGTGTCTTTGAAAAATGCCATATTGACACCACCCTCAAGTGAGCAGCTTGGCACGTCCAAGCCCACGCCCCCCAACACTTTTGAAGGTTCATCATGTAAATCATCATGTTCGAATAGTGCCCCTATGACGGGCACCACCTGCACTTCACTGGGCAGTAGCACTAGCTCCAGCGGTGTGGATAGCTTTCTAACCGAAGAGAATTTAAAGCATTTGCGCAAAAACTCTTCCTATTTGGAATGTGAGAATCCTTTGTGCCGCCAAGAGAATTTGCGTGAACATTTCCATTGTTATGAGGAACCCTGTCAGGGTAAGATCCTTAGCAAAAAGGATGACATTATACGCCATTTGAAATGGCATAAGAAACGCAAGGAAAGCTTGTTGTTGGGATTTGCTCGTTTCTCCTCCTCGGATGATTGTGCTCCTGAATATGGAGCGGGATGTGCGTATAATTGGAAACAGACACATTACCATTGCATCTTTGAGGATTGTCCCAAGGTCTATGTTAGCACCAGTGATGTGCAAATGCATGCCAATTTTCATCGTAAAAATTCGGAAATTGTACAAGAGGGCTTTCGGCGTTTCCGAGCTCATGAGAATTGCAAAATTCAAGAATGTCCCTTCTATGGCAAGAAGACTTCGCACTACCATTGCTGTCGTGAGGGTTGCAATCACACTTTCAAAAATAAAGCGGATATGGGTAAGTAGTAGTGTAGGCCTGAAAAAATGGATGGAAGTAAATTAAAATTTTGTTTCTTTTTTTAGAAAAACACAAGGTCTATCATCTGAAGGATCATCAATTGACCCAGGATGGCTTTAAGAAAATCCTTAAAACCGAAAAATGCCCCTTTGAGGATTGCAAATATTCCTGTGTCTCCAATCACATTCATTGTGTGCGTGACAATTGCAATTACATTCTGCACTCCAGTACCCAAATGATTAGCCACAAACGCAAGCATGATAGGGCTGAAGGTGAGCAAAACTTCCAACAATTCAAAGGTCATTCCAGTGAAGAAGAGTCGCCCACCAATGTGGCTAACACAGTGGCCACGTCGGCCACTAAAGGCAATACCTTGAGTACAACGAATGCCTCAACGCCATTGTCATCTTTGTCGGCGGAACATTTCTTGGCCAGAAAGCGTGGAAGGCCACCAAAGAAAATTGTAAGTAAAAAAAATCCCCTGAATAAATAAAAAAAGTGTTTAATAACAAAAAAATCCCAAAAATTTTAACAATTGAGATAATAAAAGATTAAAAATCTAAAAAATACCAAAAAAAATATCGAATAACAAAAAATCTCAATAAAAATTATTCACACAAAAATCAAGTTTAAAAAATCTAAAAATTTGAAAAAATAACAAAAAAGTAAAATTCTTTCAAAAAAATAACAAAAAATTACCTTATAACGAAAAAATCCCAACAACAATTTTTCATACAAAAATCTAGTTTTAACAAAAAATATCAAAAAATGCAAAAAAGTAAAATTCTTCCGTACCAAAGATTGTAAAAAAATAGTAAAAAAAAAACTTTTCTGAATAAACCTTAAATCTCCCGAATTAATGAAACAAAACTCAAAAAAAGTCCTAATCAAATTTTACAAAAATTAATAAAAAAAAGTTAATTTAAAAAATTAAAATTTTTTTCTCCAAAACAAAAAAATATGTTTCGATAAAATCAAAAAGCAATAAAAGAACCCCAAAAACAAAACGATCCCAAAAACTTTTTTTTAAGTTCCAGTTTTAACAAAAATGAAATTGATATTTAAAACCCAACTCCATGTCTTACCTTGTTTTTGTTTTTTGTTTCTTCCCCGTTCCAGCAATTGCCCTCAGAAGCCAAAGAGTCAAAGCGTATTAAACTGGAACCCAGCCAGGATACCAGCAATCCAGCCACCTCCTTGGGCAATAATCAACAGGCTAATCTACCTCCTGCCATGCAGAACCTGGCCCTTTTGAATCCATTTATGGCTAACTTTAATCCTGCCTCAGCCTCAATGGATCCCAATGCTCCTAATTTCCAGCTTACCCATCTGATGGCCTTATTCCAACTGCAAAATCCTCTCTTTTATCAAAATTTGTATCCCCGAGGTATCACCGCTGCCAATATGGCCAATATATTGGGAGCTGCCAATGCCGCCGGTTTGCCTGCTAGCAATGCCACAAATCCTGCCACGAATTTCCCTAATACGGGCAATAGTGTTAAGCAAGAGTTTAGTAGTGAAAAACAGGACTTCAAAGAATGATAGGCCTCGTTTAGTTTAGACCACCATTCAAAGGTGGTATTGGGTTAGAAAAAAAACCATTGTTGGTCTTGGACAACAAGACCTAGGAAAGCCTCTGGGTGCTTCAATTGATATTTGAAGCCACCAAAAGAGGTGCTCTATGGAAAGTATCAGACATAGTCCCTTGCGAGATTTGGCTGGCTTGTGAAAATAAGCTTAAAGCTGTAGTCTTGGACTTTTTTAAGGGTGATTAGAAGAAATCAGATACTCTCTCGACATAGAGACAGAAAGAGACGGAGAGAGACAAAGAGAGAGTGAGAGACTTATCAAGGACATAAGCATAGTCCCCATAAGTAAGAGTTAAGAAAAATCTATACCAAAAGCTTTTGTATTTGATAAAAGCTTTTTGCAAGAAAAGCTAAGCACAAAAGCTTTTGACATACATTTTTCAAGTTTAAAAGAATTAATGAAAATTAGCTTAATATAGACCAATGAATATATGGCCTCCTCAAAAACTGTTCCAAAAAGCTCTAACGGTTGGAGTAAAAATCAAACTTTTCATTTTCTGGCGACTTTAACGGAAAACTTTCAACTATTTTATATCAACATTTATTTAGTTAAAAGGTCTATACATTCCCAAGGACTTTCTAATTTCTGATAAATCAAAAGCTTTGCAAAAGATGCCGCTATAGCATATACAAGACTTACCTTTCCCACTTTCCCTTTCGTAAATTGTACAACAAGACTTCGTATATTAATTGGTCTATATAGAGTTTTATCATTAAACATTAAAATCTAGATCTATCCAGCGCTCTATTCAGAATTAAGAGCTTCTAAAAAAATTAAGAAAAACTTTCACAAAAATATTTAATAAAATCTTAAAGAAATTACAAGTCCATAAAAAACAGCTGTGATTATTTTGTTATTTTTTTTTTTTTTGTTTAATAGGTCAAATTAAATTCCTTTATTAGAAGTCTTCATTAGAACTCAGAACTCTTTTTGGAGCAAATGTAAATTTTTTGTAAATACCTCAAAATTGTTATAAAAATTAAAGAAATTTTTTGAAAACATATAAAATTGCTACATTTGTTATTGGATTCTTTAAAACAAAGGAAAATCAAAACGATGTGGGAAAAATGGCAAAGAAAGCAATTACAGTTAAAAATCTCAACCATGCTGCAGGAGCCCAAGGATAACCGGCAGAATACTAATTTTAATTTTTAAACCCTAACAAGGTTAAAACTTTCGACAATTCTATGTTCAATTTGTAAATTATTGTTGTTGAACTATTGAATTCGATTTCTACAAACTTTTTAATTTTTGTGTACTTATTTCTTAATTAAATATTTTTAAAAACCCATGATTGTATTTTTTTTTTTTTAATTTTGGAAACTCGATTTTCATTTAAAATCTTAATTAAACTTGATTTTTATAGGATTCAATATCAAAATTTGAATTTCCCAAAATTTTTGTTACAAATTTGAATTTAACCAAAAAATATTTTTACTAGAATTTTACTCCAAAAATGTTATAACTCGCCCAAAACATCGAATTTCGAAAATGAGGCATTTTGAGAGATAGCAAGAAATTATTTTCTATTAACAAATTCTTAGCAAAAAAATCACAAAATATTTTTACTAGAATTTTACTCCGAAAATGCCACAACTCGCCCAAAACTTTGAATTTTGAAAATGTAAAGGCAGTCCGCATATCAGGAGATAAAGAGGAATCATTTTATGCTACAAATATATACGAAATCCAACTTCTTAGTTTTTACCAAAATTTTTGAAAAGGGTATAGCCCATTAAAAATTTCGATTTTCGAAAATATAAAAATTTTGTGGATTTGCATTCCACTGTGTAGTTTATGGCTCAATTACCCGATTTAAAGCGAAAGCTGCGTTGTTTTCGTTGAAAAACTGGCAAAAAATATTTTTACTAGAATTTTACTCCGAAAATGCCATAACTCGCCAAAAACCTTGAATTTCGAAAATGTAAAGGCAGTCCCCATATCAGGAGATAACGAGGAATCATTCTCTATTAGAAATATCTGGGAAGTCGAACTTTTGATTTCGTACGAAAATTTTTGACAAGGGCATAGCGCATTGAAAATTTCGATTTTCGAAAAAATTAAAAATTTTGCGGATTTGTATTCCAGTGTTCAGTTTACACCGATTATCCGATTTGAAGTGAAAACTACCCTATTTTTGTTGAAAAACAAGCAAGAAAACAAAAATATTTTTACTAAAATTTTACTCCGAAAATGCTTTAACTCGCCAAAAACCTTGAATTTCGAAAATGTAAAGGCAGTCCGCATATCAGGACATAACGAGGAATCATGTTCTTTTACAAATATCTGGGAAGTCGAACTTTTGATTTCGTACGAAATTTTTTGACAAGGGTATAGTCCATTAAAAATTTCGATTTTCGAAAAATTAAAAATTTTGTGGATTTGCATTCAAGTGTGTAGTTTATGCCTCAATTACCCGATTTAAAGCGAAAACTGAGTTGTTTTCGTTGAAAAACTGGCAAAAAATGTTTTTACTAGAATTTTACTCCGAAAATGGTATAACTCGTCAAAAACCTTGAATTTCGAAAATGTAAAGGCAGTCCGCATATCAGGACATAACGAGGAATCATTTTCTATTAAAAATATCTGGGAAGTCGAACTTTTGATTTCGTACGAAATTTTTTGACAAGGGTATAGCCAATTGAAAATTTTGATTTTCGAAAATTTAAAATTTTGAGGATTTGCATTCCAGTGTGTAGTTTATGCCTCAATTACCCGACTTAAAGCGAAAACTGAGTTGTTTTCTGTGAAAAACTGGCAAAAAAACTTTTACTAGAATTTTACTCCGAAAATGCCATAACTCGCCCAAAACTTCGAATTTCGAATATATAACGGCAGCTCGCTTATCAGGATATAACTAGGAATCATTTTTTGTTACAAATATCTGGGAAGTCGAACTGTTGATTTCGTACGAAATTTTTTGACAAGGGCCATTGAAAATTTTGATTTTCCAAAAATTAAAAATTTTGTGGATTTGTATTCCAGTGTTCAGTTTACACCTTAATTATCCGATTGAAAGTGAAAACTACCTTATTTTTGTTAAAAAACAAGCAAGAAAACAAAAATATTTTTACTAAAATTTTACTCCGAAAATGCTATAACTCTCCAAAAACCTTGAATTTCGAAAATGTAAAGGCAGTCCGCATATCAGGAGATAACGAGGAATCATTTTCCATTAAAAATATCTGGGAAGTCGAGCTTTTTATTTCTTACGAAATTTTTTGACAAGGGTATAGTCCATTAAAAATTTCGATTTTCGAAAAATTAAAAATTTTGTGGATTTGCATTCCACTGTGTAGTTTATGCCTCAATTACCCGATTTAAAGCGAAAACTAAGTTGTTTTAGTTGAAAAACTGGCAAAAAAATATGTTGACTAAAATATTACTCCGAAAATGCTATAACTCGTCAAAAACCTTGAATTTCGAAAATGTAAAGGCAGTCCGCATATCAGGAGGTAACGAGGAATCATTTTCGTTTACAAATATCTGGGAAGTCGAACTTTTTATTTCGTACGAAATTTTTTGACAAGGGTATAGCCCATTGAAAAATTCGATTTTCGAAAAATTACAAATATTGCGGATTTGCATTCCAGTGTGTAGTTTATGCCTCAATTACCCGATTTAAAGCGAAAACTGCGTTGTTTTCGTTGAAAAACTGGCAAAAAATATTTTTACTAGAATTTTACTCCAAAATGCCATAACTCGCCCAAAACTTCGAATTTCGAAAATGTAAAGGCAGTCCGCATATCAGGACATAACGAGGAATCATTTTCTATTAAAAATATCTGGGAAGTCGAACTTTTTATTTCGTACGAAATTTTTTGACAAGGGTATAGCCCATTGAAAAATTCGATTTTCGAAAAATTACAAATATTGCGGATTTGCATTCCAGTGTGTAGTTTATGCCTCAATTACCCGATTTAAAGCGAAAACTGCATTGTTTTCGTTGAAAAACTGGCAAAAAATATTTTTACTAGAATTTTACTCCAAAATGCCATAACTCGCCCAAAACTTCGAATTTCGAAAATGTAAAGGCAGTCCGCATATCAGGAGATAGCGAGGAATCATTTTCTATTAAAAATATCTGGGAAGTCGAACTTTTGATTTCGTACGAAAATTTTTGACAAGGGTATAGCCCATTGAATATTTCGATTTTCGAAAAATTAAAAATTTTGAGGATTTGCATTCCAGTGTGTAGTTTATGCCTCAATTACCCGATTTATACCGAAAACTGGGTTGTTTTAGTTGAAAAACTGGCAAAAAATATTTTTACTAAAATTTTACTCCGAAAATCTTATAACTCGCCAAAAACCTTGAATTTCGAAAATGTAAAGGCAGTCCGCACATCAGGAGATAACGAGGAATCATTTTCTTTTACAAATATCTGGGAAGTCGAACTTTTTATTTCGTACGAAATTTTTTGACAAGGGTATAGCCCATTGAAAATTTCGATTTTCGAAAAATTAAAAATTTTGTGGATTTGCATTCCAGTGTGTAGTTTATGCCTCAATTACCCGATTTAAAGCGAAAACTGCGTTGTTTTCGTTGAAAAACTGGCAAAAAATATTTTTACTAAAATTTTACTCCGAAAATGCTATAACTCTCCAAAAACCTTGAATTTCGAAAATGTAAAGGCAGTCCGCATATCAGGACATAACGAGGAATCATTTTCTATTAAAAATATCTGGGAAGTCGAGCTTTTTCTTTCTTACGAAATTTTTTGACAAGGGTATAGCCCATTGAAAATTTCAATTTTCGAAAAATTAAAAATTTTGTGGATTTGCATTCCACTGTGTAGTTTATGCCTCAATTACCCGATTTAAAGCGAAAACTAAGTTGTTTTAGTTGAAAAACTGGCAAAAAAATATGTTGACTAAAATATTACTCGGAAAATGCTATAACTCGTCAAAAACCTTGAATTTCGAAAATGTAAAGGCAGTCCGCATATCAGGAGGTAACGAGGAATCATTTTCGTTTACAAATATCTGGGAAGTCGAACTTTTTATTTCGTACGAAATTTTTTGACAAGGGTATAGCCCATTGAAAAATTCGATTTTCGAAAAATTACAAATATTGCGGATTTGCATTCCAGTGTGTAGTTTATGCCTCAATTACCCGATTTAAAGCGAAAACTGCGTTGTTTTCGTAGAAAAACTGGAAAAAAATATTTTTACTAGAATTTTACTCCAAAATGCCATAACTCGCCCAAAACTTCGAATTTCGAAAATGTAAAGGCAGTCCGCATATCAGGAGATAGCGAGGAATCATTTTCTATTAAAAATATCTGGGAAGTCGAACTTTTGATTTCGTACGAAAATTTTTGACAAGGGTATAGCCCATTGAATATTTCGATTTTCGAAAAATTAAAAATTTTGAGGATTTGCATTCCAGTGTGTAGTTTATGCCTCAATTACCCGATTTATACCGAAAACTGCGTTGTTTTAGTTGAAAAACTGGCAAAAAATATTTTTACTAAAATTTTACTCCGAAAATCCTATAACTCGCCAAAAACCTTGAATTTCGAAAATGTAAAGGCAGTCCGCATATCAGGAGATAACGAGGAATCATTTTCTTTTACAAATATCTGGGAAGTCGAACTTTTTATTTCGTACGAAATTTTTTGACAAGGGTATAGCCCATTGAAAATTTCGATTTTCGAAAAATTAAAAATTTTGTGGATTTGCATTCCAGTGTGTAGTTTATGCCTCAATTACCCGATTTAAAGCGAAAACTGCGTTGTTTTCGTTGAAAAACTGGCAAAAAATATTTTTACTAGAATTTTACTCCGAAAATGCCATAACTCGCCCAAAACTTCGAATTTGGAAAATGTAAAGGCAGTCCGCATATCAGGACATAACGAGGAATCATTTTCTATTAAAAATATCTGGGAAGTCGAACTTTTGATTTCGTATGAAAATTTTTGACAAGGGTATAGCCCATTGAATATTTCGATTTTCGAAAAATTAAAAATTTTGAGGATTTGCATTCCAGTGTGTAGTTTATGCCTCAATTACCCGATTTAAAGCGAAAACTAAGTTGTTTTAGTTGAAAAACTGGCAAAAAATATGTTGACTAAAATTTTACTCCGAAAATGCTATAACTCGTCAAAAACCTTGAATTTCGAAAATGTAAAGGCAGTCCGCATATCAGGAGGTAACGAGGAATCATTTTCTTTTCCAAATATCTGGGAAGTCGAACTTTTGTATTTCGTACGAAATTTTTTGACAAGGGTATAGCCCATTGAAAAATTCGATTTTCGAAAAATTAAAAATTTTGTGGATTTGCATTCCAGTGTGTAGTTTATGCCTCAATTACCCGATTTAAAGCGAAAACTGCGTTGTTTTCGTTGAAAATCTGGCAAAAAATATTTTTACTAGAATTTTACTCCAAAATGCCATAACTCGCCCAAAACTTCGAATTTCGAAAATGTAAAGGCAGTCCGCATATCAGGACAAATTCGCCGAAAACTTCGAATTAGGAAAATATAAAGGCAGTCCGCACATCAGGAGATAACGAGGAATCATTTTCTTTTACAAATATCTGGGAAGTCGAACTTTTTATTTCGTACCAAATTTTTTGACAAGGGTATAGCCCATTGAAAATTTCGATTTTCGAAAAATTAAAAATTTTGTGGATTTGCATTCCAGTGTGTAGTTTATGCCTCAATTACCCGATTTAAAGCGAAAACTGCGTTGTTTTCGTTGAAAAACTGGCAAAAAATATTTTTACTAAAATTTTACTCCGAAAATGCTATAACTCTCCAAAAACCTTGAATTTCGAAAATGTAAAGGCAGTCCGCATATCAGGACATAACGAGGAATCATTTTCTATTAAAAATATCTGGGAAGTCGAGCTTTTTATTTCTTACGAAATTTTTTGACAAGGGTATAGCCCATTGAAAATTTCAATTTTCGAAAAATTAAAAATTTTGTGGATTTGCATTCCACTGTGTAGTTTATGCCTCAATTACCCGATTTAAAGCGAAAACTAAGTTGTTTTAGTTGAAAAACTGGCAAAAAAATATGTTGACTAAAATATTACTCCGAAAATGCTATAACTCGTCAAAAACCTTGAATTTCGAAAATGTAAAGGCAGTCCGCATATCAGGAGGTAACGAGGAATCATTTTCGTTTACAAATATCTGGGAAGTCGAACTTTTTATTTCGTACGAAATTTTTTGACAAGGGTATAGCCCATTGAAAAATTCGATTTTCGAAAAATTACAAATATTGCGGATTTGCATTCCAGTGTGTAGTTTATGCCTCAATTACCCGATTTAAAGCGAAAACTGCGTTGTTTTCGTAGAAAAACTGGCAAAAAATATTTTTACTAGAATTTTACTCCAAAATGCCATAACTCGCCCAAAACTTCGAATTTCGAAAATGTAAAGGCAGTCCGCATATCAGGAGATAGCGAGGAATCATGTTCTATTAAAAATATCTGGGAAGTCGAACTTTTGATTTCGTACGAAAATTTTTGACAAGGGTATAGCCCATTGAATATTTCGATTTTCGAAAAATTAAAAATTTTGAGGATTTGCATTCCAGTGTGTAGTTTATGCCTCAATTACCCGATTTATACCGAAAACTGCGTTGTTTTAGTTGAAAAACTGGCAAAAAATATTTTTACTAAAATTTTACTCCGAAAATCCTATAACTCGCCAAAAACCTTGAATTTCGAAAATGTAAAGGCAGTCCGCACATCAGGAGATAACGAGGAATCATTTTCTTTTACAAATATCTGGGAAGTCGAACTTTTTATTTCGTACGAAATTTTTTGACAAGGGTATAGCCCATTGAAAATTTCGATTTTCGAAAAATTAAAAATTTTGAAGGATTTGCATTCCAGTGTGTAGTTTATGCCTCAATTACCCGATTTAAAGCGAAAACTAAGTTGTTTTAGTTGAAAAACTGGCAAAAAATATGTTGACTAAAATTTTACTCCGAAAATGCTATAACTCGTCAAAAACCTTGAATTTCGAAAATGTAAAGGCAGTCCGCATATCAGGAGGTAACGAGGAATCATTTTCTTTTACAAATATCTGGGAAGTCGAACTTTTGTATTTCGTACGAAATTTTTTGACAAGGGTATAGCCCATTGAAAAATTCGATTTTCGAAAAATTACAAATATTGCGGATTTGCATTCCAGTGTGTAGTTTATGCCTCAATTACCCGATTTAAAGCGAAAACTGCGTTGTTTTCGTTGAAAATCTGGCAAAAAATATTTTTACTAGAATTTTACTCCAAAATGCCATAACTCGCCCAAAACTTCGAATTTCGAAAATGTAAAGGCAGTCCGCATATCAGGACATAACGAGGAATCATTTTCTATTAAAAATATCTGGGAAGCCGAACTTTTGATTTGGTACGAAAATTTTTGACAAGGGTATACATTGAATATTTCGATTTTCGAAAAATTAAAAATTTTGAGGATTTGCATTCCAGTGTGTAGTTTATGCCTCAATTACCCGACTTAGATCGAAAACTGCGTTGTTTTCGTTGAAAAAATGGCATAAACTATTTTTACTAGAATTTTACTCCGAAAATTCCATAACTCGCCGAAAACTTCGAATTTGGAAAATATAAAGGCAGTCCGCATATCAGGACATAACGAGGAATCATTTTCTTTTACAAATATCTGGGAAGTCGAACTTTTTATTTCGTACGAAATTTTTTGACAAGGGTATAGCCCATTGAAAAATTCGATTTTCGAAAAATTACAAATATTGCGGATTTGCATTCCAGTGTGTAGTTTATGCCTCAATTACCCGATTTATACCGAAAACTGCGTTGTTTTAGTTGAAAAACTGGCAAAAAATATTTTTACTAAAATTTTACTCCGAAAATCCTATAACTCGCCAAAAACCTTGAATTTCGAAAATGTAAAGGCAGTCCGCACATCAGGAGATAACGAGGAATCATTTTCTTTTACAAATATCTGGGAAGTCGAACTTTTTATTTCGTACGAAATTTTTTGACAAAGGTATAGCCCATTGAAAATTTCGATTTTCGAAAAATTAAAAATTTTGTGGATTTGCATTCCAGTGTGTAGTTTATGCCTCAATTACCCGATTTAAAGCGAAAACTGCGTTGTTTTCGTTGAAAAACTGGCAAAAAATATTTTTACTAAAATTTTACTCCGAAAATGCTATAACTCTCCAAAAACCTTGAATTTCGAAAATGTAAAGGCAGTCCGCATATCAGGACATAACGAGGAATCATTTTCGTTTACAAATATCTGGGAAGTCGAACTTTTTATTTCGTACGAAATTTTTTGACAAGGGTATAGCCCATTGAAAATTTCGATTTTCGAAAAATTACAAATATTGCGGATTTGCATTCCAGTGTGTAGTTTATGCCTCAATTACCCGATTTAAAGCGAAAACTGCGTTGTTTTCGTTGAAAAACTGGCAAAAAATATTTTTACTAGAATTTTACTCCGAAAATGCCATAACTCGCCCAAAACTTCGAATTTGGAAAATGTAAAGGCAGTCCGCATATCAGGACATAACGAGGAATCATTTTCTATTAAAAATATCTGGGAAGTCGAACTTTTGATTTCGTACGAAAATTTTTGACAAGGGTATAGCCCATTGAATATTTCGATTTTCGAAAAATTAAAAATTTTGAGGATTTGCATTCCAGTGTGTAGTTTATGCCTCAATTACCCGATTTATACCGAAAACTGCGTTGTTTTAGTTGAAAAACTGGCAAAAAATATTTTTACTAAAATTTTACTCCGAAAATCCTATAACTCGCCAAAAACCTTGAATTTCGAAAATGTAAAGGCAGTCCGCACATCAGGAGATAACGAGGAATCATTTGCTTTTACAAATATCTGGGAAGTCGAACTTTTTATTTCGTACGAAATTTTTTGACAAGGGTATAGCCCATTGAAAATTTCGATTTTCGAAAATATAAAAATTTTGTGGATTTGCATTCCACTGTGTAGTTTATGCCTCAATTACCCGATTTAAAGCGAAAACTAAGTTGTTTTAGTTGAAAAACTGGCAAAAAAATATGTTGACTAAAATATTACTCCGAAAATGCTATAACTCGTCAAAAACCTTGAATTTCGAAAATGTAAAGGCAGTCCGCATATTAGGAGGTAACGAGGAATCATTTTCGTTTACAAATATCTGGGAAGTCGAACTTTTGATTTCGTACGAAAATTTTTGACAAGGGTTTAGCCCATTGAATATTTCGATTTTCGAAAAATTAAAAATTTTGAGGATTTGCATTCCAGTGTGTAGTTTATGCCTCAATTACCCGATTTATACCGAAAACTGCGTTGTTTTAGTTGAAAAACTGGCAAAAAATATTTTTACTAAAATTTTACTCCGAAAATCCTATAACTCGCCAAAAACCTTGAATTTCGAAAATGTAAAGGCAGTCCGCACATCAGGAGATAACGAGGAATCATTTTCTTTTACAAATATCTGGGAAGTCGAACTTTTTATTTCGTACGAAATTTTTTGACAAGGGTATAGCCCATTGAAAATTTCGATTTTCGAAAAATTAAAAATTTTGTGGATTTGCATTCCAGTGTGTAGTTTATGCCTCAATTACCCGATTTAAAGCGAAAACTGCGTTGTTTTCGTTGAAAAACTGGCAAAAAATATTTTTACTAAAATTTTACTCCGAAAATGCTATAACTCTCCAAAAACCTTGAATTTCGAAAATGTAAAGGCAGTCCGCATATCAGGACATAACGAGGAATCATTTTCTATTAAAAATATCTGGGAAGTCGAGCTTTTTATTTCTTACGAAATTTTTTGACAAGGGTATAGCCCATTGAAAATTTCAATTTTCGAAAAATTAAAAATTTTGTGGATTTGCATTCCACTGTGTAGTTTATACCTCAATTACCCGATTTAAAGCGAAAACTAAGTTGTTTTAGTTGAAAAACTGGCAAAAAAATATGTTGACTAAAATATTACTCGGAAAATGCTATAACTCGTCAAAAACCTTGAATTTCGAAAATGTAAAGGCAGTCCGCATATCAGGAGGTAACGAGGAATCATTTTCGTTTACAAATATCTGGGAAGTCGAACTTTTTATTTCGTACGAAATTTTTTGACAAGGGTATAGCCCATTGAAAAATTCGATTTTCGAAAAATTACAAATATTGCGGATTTGCATTCCAGTGTGTAGTTTATGCCTCAATTACCCGATTTAAAGCGAAAACTGCGTTGTTTTCGTTGAAAAACTGGCAAAAAATATTTTTACTAGAATTTTACTCCAAAATGCCATAACTCGCCCAAAACTTCGAATTTCGAAAATGTAAAGGCAGTCCGCATATCAGGAGATAGCGGGGAATCATTTTCTATTAAAAATATCTGGGAAGTCGAACTTTTGATTTCGTACGAAAATTTTTGACAAGGGTATAGCCCATTGAATATTTCGATTTTCGAAAAATTAAAAATTTTGAGGATTTGCATTCCAGTGTGTAGTTTATGCCTCAATTACCCGATTTATACCGAAAACTGCGTTGTTTTAGTTGAAAAACTGGCAAAAAATATTTTTACTAAAATTTTACTCCGAAAATCCTATAACTCGCCAAAAACCTTGAATTTCGAAAATGTAAAGGCAGTCCGCACATCAGGAGATAACGAGGAATCATTTTCTTTTACAAATATCTGGGAAGTCGAACTTTTTATTTCGTACGAAATTTTTTGACAAGGGTATAGCCCATTGAAAATTTCGATTTTCGAAAAATTAAAAATTTTGTGGATTTGCATTCCAGTGTGTAGTTTATGCCTCAATTACCCGATTTAAAGCGAAAACTGCGTTGTTTTCGTTGAAAAACTGGCAAAAAATATTTTTACTAAAATTTTACTCCGAAAATGCTATAACTCTCCAAAAACCTTGAATTTCGAAAATGTAAAGGCAGTCCGCATATCAAGACATAACGAGGAATCATTTTCTATTAAAAATATCTGGGAAGTCGAGCTTTTTATTTCTTACGAAATTTTTTGACAAGGGTATAGCCCATTGAAAATTTCAATTTTCGAAAAATTAAAAATTTTGTGGATTTGCATTCCACTGTGTAGTTTATGCCTCAATTACCCGATTTAAAGCGAAAACTAAGTTGTTTTAGTTGAAAAACTGGCAAAAAAATATGTTGACTAAAATATTACTCCGAAAATGCTATAACTCGTCAAAAACCTTGAATTTCGAAAATGTAAAGGCAGTCCGCATATCAGGAGGTAACGAGGAATCATTTTCGTTTACAAATATCTAGGAAGTCGAACTTTTTATTTCGTACGAAATCTTTTGACAAGGGTATAGCCCATTGAAAAATTCGATTTTCGAAAAATGACAAATATTGCGGATTTGCATTCCAGTGTGTAGTTTATGCCTCAATTACCCGATTTAAAGCGAAAACTGCGTTGTTTTCGTTGAAAAACTGGCAAAAAATATTTTTACTAGAATTTTACTCCAAAATGCCATAACTCGCCCAAAACTTCGAATTTCGAAAATGTAAAGGCAGTCCGCATATCAGGAGATAGCGAGGAATCATTTTCTATTAAAAATATCTGGGAAGTCGAACTTTTGATTTCGTACGAAAATTTTTGACAAGGGTATAGCCCATTGAATATTTCGATTTTCGAAAAATTAAAAATTTTGAGGATTTGCATTCCAGTGTGTAGTTTATGCCTCAATTACCCGATTTATACCGAAAACTGCGTTGTTTTAGTTGAAAAACTGGCAAAAAATATTTTTACTAAAATTTTACTCCGAAAATCCTATAACTCGCCAAAAACCTTGAATTTCGAAAATGTAAAGGCAGTCCGCACATCAGGAGATAACGAGGAATCATTTTCTTTTACAAATATCTGGGAAGTCGAACTTTTTATTTCGTACGAAATTTTTTGACAAGGGTAAAGCCCATTGAAAATTTTGATTTTCGAGAAATTTAAAATTTTGTGGATTTGCATTCCAGTGTGTAGTTTATGCCTCAATTACCCGATTTAAAGCGAAAACTGCGTTGTTTTCGTTGAAAAACTGGCAAAAAATATTTTTACTAAAATTTTACTCCGAAAATGCTATAACTCTCCAAAAACCTTGAATTTCGAAAATGTAAAGGCAGTCCGCATATCAGGACATAACGAGGAATCATTTTCTATTAAAAATATCTGGGAAGTCGAGCTTTTTATTTCTTACGAAATTTTTTGACAAGGGTATAGCCCATTGAAAATTTCGATTTTCGAAAAATTAAAAATTTTGTGGATTTGCATTCCACTGTGTAGTTTATGCCTCAATTACCCGATTTAAAGCGAAAACTAAGTTGTTTTAGTTGAAAAACTGGCAAAAAAATATGTTGACTAAAATATTACTCCGAAAATGCTATAACTCGTCAAAAACCTTGAATTTCGAAAATGTAAAGGCAGTCCGCATATCAGGAGGTAACGAGGAATCATTTTCGTTTACAAATATCTGGGAAGTCGAACTTTTTATTTCGTACGAAATTTTTTGACAAGGGTATAGCCCATTGAAAAATTCGATTTTCGAAAAATTACAAATATTGCGGATTTGCATTCCAGTGTGTAGTTTATGCCTCAATTACCCGATTTAAAGCGAAAACTGCGTTGTTTTCGTTGAAAAACTGGCAAAAAATATTTTTACTAGAATTTTACTCCAAAATGCCATAACTCGCCCAAAACTTCGAATTTCGAAAATGTAAAGGCAGTCCGCATATCAGGAGATAGCGAGGAATCATTTTCTATTAAAAATATCTGGGAAGTCGAACTTTTGATTTCGTACGAAAATTTTTGACAAGGGTATAGCCCATTGAATATTTCGATTTTCGAAAAATTAAAAATTTTGAGGATTTGCATTCCAGTGTGTAGTTTATGCCTCAATTACCCGATTTATACCGAAAACTGCGTTGTTTTAGTTGAAAAACTGGCAAAAAATATTTTTACTAAAATTTTACTCCGAAAATGCTATAACTCGCCAAAAACCTTGAATTTCGAAAATGTAAAGGCAGTCCGCACATCAGGAGATAACGAGGAATCATTTTCTTTTACAAATATCTGGGAAGTCGAACTTTTTATTTCGTACGAAATTTTTTGACAAGGGTATAGCCCATTGAAAATTTCGATTTTCGAAAAATTAAAAATTTTGTGGATTTGCATTCCAGTGTGTAGTTTATGCCTCAATTACCCGATTTAAAGCGAAAACTGCGTTGTTTTCGTTGAAAAACTGGCAAAAAATATTTTTACTAAAATTTTACTCCGAAAATGCTATAACTCTCCAAAAACCTTGAATTTCGAAAATGTAAAGGCAGTCCGCATATCAGGACATAACGAGGAATCATTTTCTATTAAAAATATCTGGGAAGTCGAGCTTTTTATTTCTTACGAAATTTTTTGACAAGGGTATAGCCCATTGAAAATTTCAATTTTCGAAAAATTAAAAATTTTGTGGATTTGCATTCCACTGTGTAGTTTATGCCTCAATTACCCGATTTAAAGCGAAAACTAAGTTGTTTTAGTTGAAAAACTGGCAAAAAAATATGTTGACTAAAATATTACTCCGAAAATGCTATAACTCGTCAAAAACCTTGAATTTCGAAAATGTAAAGGCAGTCCGCATATCAGGAGGTAACGAGGAATCATTTTCGTTTACAAATATCTGGGAAGTCGAACTTTTTATTTCGTACGAAATTTTTTGACAAGGGTATAGCCCATTGAAAAATTCGATTTTCGAAAAATTACAAATATTGCGGATTTGCATTCCAGTGTGTAGTTTATGCCTCAATTACCCGATTTAAAGCGAAAACTGCGTTGTTTTCGTTGAAAAACTGGCAAAAAATATTTTTACTAGAATTTTACTCCAAAATGCCATAACTCGCCCAAAACTTCGAATTTCGAAAATGTAAAGGCAGTCCGCATATCAGGAGATAGCGAGGAATCATTTTCTATTAAAAATATCTGGGAAGTCGAACTTTTGATTTCGTACGAAAATTTTTGACAAGGGTATAGCCCATTGAATATTTCGATTTTCGAAAAATTAAAAATTTTGAGGATTTGCATTCCAGTGTGTAGTTTATGCCTCAATTACCCGATTTATACCGAAAACTGCGTTGTTTTAGTTGAAAAACTGGCAAAAAATATTTTTACTAAAATTTTACTCCGAAAATCCTATAACTCGCCAAAAACCTTGAATTTCGAAAATGTAAAGGCAGTCCGCACATCAGGAGATAACGAGGAATCATTTGCTTTTACAAATATCTGGGAAGTCGAACTTTTTATTTCGTACGAAATTTTTTGACAAGGGTATAGCCCATTGAAAATTTCGATTTTCGAAAATATAAAAATTTTGTGGATTTGCATTCCAGTGTGTAGTTTATGCCTCAATTACCCGATTTAAAGCGAAAACTGCGTTGTTTTCGTTGAAAAACTGGCAAAAAATATTTTTACTAAAATTTTACTCCGAAAATGCTATAACTCTCCAAAAACCTTGAATTTCGAAAATGTAAAGGCAGTCCGCATATCAGGACATAACGAGGAATCATTTTCTATTAAAAATATCTGGGAAGTCGAGCTTTTTATTTCTTACGAAATTTTTTGACGAGGGTATAGCCCCAGGATTCACTAATAGAAGGTTAGGTCACATGCAAAAACACAAAGTGGATAGGCCCCATAAACATCATTAAGGATGTCAAATCTGACGATTGAAAATGTCATCATATAGGAGAAAACGTAAACAAAGAATGAATGTAAAAAGAGAACAAGTTGACATCCTCAATGCCAAGTACTGCCAAATATTAAAAAAAAAGTATATCGGCTGATCGCTTGGCTTAACCTTATTCAGTGAATCCTGGTATAGCCCATTGAAAATTTCAATTTTCGAAAAATTAAAAATTTTGTGGATTTGCATTCCACTGTGTAGTTTATGCCTCAATTACCCGATTTAAAGCGAAAACTAAGTTGTTTTAGTTGAAAAACTGGCAAAAAAATATGTTGACTAAAATATTACTCCGAAAATGCTATAACTCGTCAAAAACCTTGAATTTCGAAAATGTAAAGGCAGTCCGCATATCAGGAGGTAACGAGGAATCATTTTCGTTTACAAATATCTAGGAAGTCGAACTTTTTATTTCGTACGAAATTTTTTGACAAGGGTATAGCCCATTGAAAAATTCGATTTTCGAAAAATTACAAATATTGCGGATTTGCATTCCAGTGTGTAGTTTATGCCTCAATTACCCGATTTAAAGCGAAAACTGCGTTGTTTTCGTTGAAAAACTGGCAAAAAATATTTTTACTAGAATTTTACTCCAAAATGCCATAACTCGCCCAAAACTTCGAATTTCGAAAATGTAAAGGCAGTCCGCATATCAGGAGATAGCGAGGAATCATTTTCTATTAAAAATATCTGGGAAGTCGAACTTTTGATTTCGTACGAAAATTTTTGACAAGGGTATAGCCCATTGAATATTTCGATTTTCGAAAAATTACAAATATTGCGGATTTGCATTCCAGTGTGTAGTTTATGCCTTAATTACCCGATTTATACCGAAAACTGGGTTGTTTTAGTTGAAAAACTGGCAAAAAATATTTTTACTAAAATTTTACTCCGAAAATGCTATAACTCGCCAAAAACCTTGAATTTCGAAAATGTAAAGGCAGTCCGCATATCAGGAGATAACGAGGAATCATTTTCTTTTACAAATATCTGGGAAGTCGAACTTTTTATTTCGTACGAAATTTTTTGACAAGGGTATAGCCCATTGAAAATTTCGATTTTCGAAAAATTACAAATATTGCGGATTTGCATTCCAGTGTGTAGTTTATGCCTCAATTACCCGATTTAAAGCGAAAACTGCGTTGTTTTTGTTGAAAATCTGGCAAAAAATATTTTTACTAGAATTTTACTCCAAAATGCCATAACTCGCCCAAAACTTCGAATTTCGAAAATGTAAAGGCAGTCCGCATATCAGGACATAACGAGGAATCATTTTCTATTAAAAATATCTGGGAAGTCGAACTTTTGATTTCGTACGAAAATTTTTGACAAGGGTATACATTGAATATTTCGATTTTCGAAAAATTAAAAATTTTGAGGATTTGCATTCCAGTGTGTAGTTTATGCCTCAATTACCCGACTTAGATCGAAAACTGCGTTGTTTTCGTTGAAAAAATGGCATAAACTATTTTTACTAGAATTTTACTCCGAAAATTCCATAACTCGCCGAAAACTTCGAATTTCGAAAATATAAAGGCAGTCCGCATATCAGGACATAACGAGGAATCATTTTCTTTTACAAATATCTAGGAAGTCGAACTTTTGATTTTGTTCGAAAATTTTTGACAAGGGCATAGCCCATTAAAAATTTCGATTTTCGAAAAATTAAAAATTTTGTGGATTTGCATTCCAGTGTGTAGTTTATGCCTCAATTACCCGACTTAAAGCGAAAACTGCGTTGTTTTCGTTGAAAAACTGGCAAAAAATATTTTTACTAGAATTTTTCTCCGAAAATGCCATAACTCGCCCAAAACTTCGAATTTGGAAAATGTAAAGGCAGTCCGCATATCAGGTGATAACGAGGAATAATTTTCTATTAAAAATATCTGGGAAGTCGAACTTTTGATTTTGTTCGAAATTTTTTGAGAAGGGTATAGCCCATTGAATATTTCGATTTTCGAAAATTTCAAAATTTTGCTGATTTGCATTCCATTGTATAGTTTATACCTCAATTATCCAAATTAAAATGTAAACTGCTTTGTTATCGTTGAAAAACTGGCAAAAAATGTTTTTACTAGAATTTTACTCCGAAAATGTCATAACTCGCCAAAAACCTTGAATTTCGAAAATGTAAAGTCAGTCCGCATATCAGGAAATAACGAGGAATCATTTTCTGTTACAAATATCTGGGAAGTCGAACTTTTGATTTCGTACGAAAATTTTTGACAAGGGTACGGCCCATATAAAATTTCGATTTTCGAAAAATTAAAAATTTTGTGGATTTTCGTTGAAAAACTGGCAAAAAATATTTTTATTAGAATTTTACTCCGACAAAGGTATAACTCGCCAAAAACCTTGAATTTCGAAAATATAAAGGCAATCCGCATATCAGGACATAACGAGGAATCATTTTCTTTTACAAATATCTGGGAAGTCGAACTTTTGATTTCGTTCGAAAATTTTTGACAAGAGTATAGCTCATTGAAAATTTCGATTTTCGAAAAATTAAAAATTTTGTGGATTTGCATTCCACTGTGTAGTTTATGCCTCAATTACCCGACTTGAAGCGAAAACTCCGTTGTTTTCGTTGAAAAATTGGCAAAAAAATACTTTTACTAGCATTTTACTCCGAAAATGCTATAACTCACCAAAAACCTTGAATTTCGAATATATAAAGGCAGTCCGCATATCAGGACATAACGAGGAATCATTTTCTATTAAAAATATCTGGGAAGTCGAACTTTTGATTTTGTATGAAAATTTTTGACAAGGGTATAGCCCATTGAAAATTTCGATTTTCGAAAATTTTAAATTTTGAGGATTTGCATTCCAGTGTGTAGTTGATGCCTTAATTACCCGACTTAAAGCGAAAACTTAGTTGCGATTTTCCAAAATTTAAAAATTTGCATTCCAGTGTATAGGTTATACCTCAATTATGCAACTTAAAACGTAAACTGCTTTGTTTTCGCTAAAAAACTGGCAAAAAAATCAAAAAATATTTTTCCTAGAATTTTACTCCGAAAATCTCATAACTCGCCCAAAACTTCGAATTTCAAAAGTGTAAAGGTAGTCCCCATTTCGGAAGATGACAAGCAAATATTCTATGTTAAAAATTTCAGAGAAGTCGAACTTTTTATTTTTAATGACAATTTTTGACAAGGTTATAGCCCATTAAAAATTTAGATTTTCGAAAATTTCAAAATTTTGCTGATTTGCATTCTATTGTGTAGTTTATACCTCAATTATCCAAATTAAAATGTAAACTGCTTTGTTATCGTTGAAAAACTGTCAAAAAATTTTTGTACCAGAATTTTACTCCGAAAATGTCATAACTCGCCCAAAACTTCGAATTTAAAAAAAAAAATTTAGGGGCAGTCCGCATGACAGAAGATAACGAGGAATTATTTTCTGTTACAAAAAATCTGGGAATTGTAACTTTTTATTTCGTACGAAAAAGTTTGACAAGGGTATAGCCCATTGAAAATGAAGATTTTAATATTTTGGGGATTTCCATTCCAGTGTGTAGTTTATGCCTCAATTATCCAACTTTAAATGTAAACTGCTTTATGTATTTATTTTCGTTGAAAAACTGGCAAAAAAATCAAAAGAAATTTTCTTGGAATTTTACTCCGAAAATGCCATAATCGCCCAAGACTTTGAATTTCGAAAATGTAAAGACAGTCTGTATATTGGGATATCACGAAAATGTTCTAAATATTTCTGCATTGAGACAGTTCGAAACACTTGAGGTCTAGAACAAGAATTATTCGATAAGTTCAATCGTCAGATGAGTAGTGCCAAGATCGTGGGCTCACACAATCTTGTCACATCGAAAAAATCTTGCAAATAATTGTAGAACTTTTGAACGGATAGAGATATGTAGAGGAATCACAGCCAATTTTAGATGCCTTTATTTTAATTATTGTTCTATTTTACGTAATAAATACCTAATTTCTTGAAAATAGGTGAAAATTGGTTGTTTACGATAGGTGAATTGCTGCAAAAACATGCACATTTTTATTCGAAGTTTCGAATAGAAATAATCGATAAGGAATGCCATCATCAAAAACGCCAAACTCGATCGTCATAAGTCGATTACGGATGCGATAATCAGGACCAAGGGCTCTGGTGGCTATCGAACGGTTAATCCGAGCACGCTACCATTTCGGGAACGGGGCGTTACACACACACACACACAAAAATAACAACCATTGTAATTGTAATTTAATTTCGTTTCGTTTTTTTTTTCCTTTAATTCATATCATCATAATACATGTATATATTTATATATTGTAGATAGGGTTGCTTAACAATTAAAAATAATAAAATTATATATAAAGGTACTTAGTTAAAAACGCACACAAACACACACATGCCAATGAAATTGCAATTGAATGGATCTTAAAGAGCCATGGCTGAATTGTTGTCCTTCTGCTTTATGTTGTTTTATTATTTTCCATTTTTCTAATATTTTTGGTACAAAAATTTAAGGGCATATAACAAAGAGAGGGAGTGAGTAGGGGAGAGTATAGATCGATTTCATTTTTCATATGGTAAAAAAATGAGGTTAATAAACTAATCAAAAAAAGAAGTTGTTAACTGCTACAAGCAATACAAATAAAAATGAGTAAAAGTAAAATTTTAACAAAATAAAAAAAAATGGTAATAATTATAAGAAAACAAAAATTAAATTTTAACAATGAAAAACGATTGTACAGAGTTATAAAAATGTCTATACTAATATTAGTATTTGATTTCTTTTGTTTTGTTTACTTTCTTTTCTTTTTATAAATTATAATACGTTACATATACAGTTTTTGTTTTTGTTTGTTTTTTTTTATAAAAATTTTACTTTCATGTAACTGGTAGTGGTGGCCGGCCCTAAGGACTTTTCTCCATCATCATCATTATTCATTGATGTTCTGCATAATCCCTTTGGTTGAAGGGGAGACAGGCAGGACTTTTGCTCATTAGGTGTATAACAAAACCATTTCTAATAAAAAAAAAACTCCTAGCTGTATGTATGTATATGAGGAAATGTAAGACTTACACAAGCTTAAAATTTAATTTTGTTGTTTTCTTTTTAGTTATAGACTTATTAATTTTTGTTGTTGTTGTTATTTAAAGGTAAGCTATTATTTTATTTCGTTTTTTTTTTTTTAATTTAAATCCTTATATCGGTTTTAAATAAATCACAATTATTATTTTTGTTTTTCTGTTTTAATCAAGGAGGAGTAACAGGAAGGAAGAAGTTTTCCCTAACATTAAAACATAAAAAAAAGAAAAGTTAATATAAAATTTTCGTAAGAGTTGCTCTTCTGTTCGAAAACACCACACTCTAGGAAAGAGGAGTCTGAAAACGAGTCAAGCTGGCAAACTGACGGAGTGTCTGACTGGCTAGGTGATTGCACTTGACTAAAAATATGCCCAAATCCTTTTCCAAAATACAAGTGCAGTTCTCTCCCTTGAGTGGATAATCATCAGCATGATCATCAGTTAGTATCATTATTATCATTACCAAAACCTGTTTGGTTCGCTTGTTGTTGTCGGCTTAGCATTTGTTGTGTTCAGTGTGTCATTTGTATTGACGGGTAGAGCGGCCACCGCCAAACCCCCTTGTGTGGGAGTTTGTAGAAAAACTGGGTCCGATTCGGCGGCAACCGCAGCCACAACTTTGTTTTTGCTATCTATATTCATTTGCTGTGAGGGTTGTGTGTTAGATTGTTGGTCCGGTGTTGAATTTGATACCACAGCAGCTGCTACTGCTGCTGCCGGTTCATATATACATTGCAAGGGGGCATCATCATCTTCATCGTCATCTTTAAAGGAGCCGCTTAAATTCGGATTTAAAACATTATTCGAAGAATGCTGTGCTGTTGCTCTTAATATGGAAGTTGGTGTGGAACTTGCAATGGCCGCTGCATCAGCAGGATTTTCCGCAGCTATAACATCAGTTAAGATATCCTCTTGATAAGGTGGAGCAGCAATACTTATTGTGGTAGGTCGACGTGAAATCCATCTAAGTGGGAAGAGAAGAGAAGAAGAAAGTTTTTTCAAAATAGAAAAATAAAAACAAAATTGAAATGATTACCTGAAAACTGGCCAATACCACAAAGAACTTCTGCGTTCCCCATTATTGAGTTGCTCCTCCCAATGGGGTGGCAAATTAGGTGTGCGATCAAAGGGATTTATGCGTCGGGCAGGTGATGAGAGCACTAGAAGAAAATAAAAATGGGTGGATTAGTTAAAGAATGTACCAAATAACCAAGCATTCACATGGCCAGATACGGAATGACAATGAATGGGGGAAAGAAAGAGAAAGAGGTAGAGAGAGTGAAAGAAAGAGAGAGAGGGAGAGGACACCACGCGGCTTGAAACTCTGGGCTACAATTTGCTTATTTACAGTTATCGCCTCGTCTTCTCACAAATCGGATCTGCCCATAGGATTTTCGTCGCCCTGACGATCGTTTCGTTATTCCACTGGGTTACAATGCGGATCATGCCATTCTCAGAGAAGGCGTTAATCTTCTTCTTACACTCCAAGATTGTTCATGACTTTACCATCCTGGTTGTTATTGTCCTTATAATAACAACCCTGATCGACCGGATCTCCGACTGCAGGACCGTATTTTGGTCAGGTAGTCTTAAACAGATCTCAGTCCCTGGGTTCTCAATGTAGACCCCCAGGCCCACTCTGTTTTCTAGCTTGATCCATTCGTGTAATATGATCTTCCAGATGACAATACCAGGGTTCCGTCATTCGAAGACATTCTCCCATAGCCTCAAGGCTCATAGTCGCATTGACTATGTCAATGGGTCGGATATCTAGAATAGTCTCCAGTGCCCTAGTGGGCGTGGTCCTCATCGCTCCGCCTATGTCAAGACAACATGTTCTCTGAACCTATTGTATGATGCTTATGTTCCACTTTTTCTCCATAGCAGTGCACCAAACTACTGCTGCGTAAGTAAATATTGGTCTTATCACGCTTCTGTAGAGCCAGTGGACTATCCTCGAATTCAGGCGCCATTTTGAGCCCGTCTACAGAGTGCCGAACATTATTGAGCCGTCTCGGTAGGCTCCTGAATGTGTCATTTCCAATTATCCAATTTCTATCCAAGATCACTCCAAAGTATTTGACTTGTCAGATATCGAAATCGTTTTATTGAGGAAACGTGTGTCAAATTGGCCCACCTTTGTTGTTGTTATTGTCGCAGACACATTTTCATGTGATCCTCGTCAAGCTCCTGTAAGTAAGGAACATTGGTTATTTAATGACGCCAATAACTCGCCTTGTCATATCAAGCATCATATGCACTCAGTATTTGTGCAAGAGCCGGTACCGCCCGGCCTCTCACTGTGACTCTCCGTTCAATACCGCTGATTGTCCTCGACTGCCGTTGCAGCAACTCCGTTTGCAGCAGTCGTGTGTTAATAATTTTTTTTCTCGTGATCGTGAAGAAAAAATTACTCACGTTCACATTTCTAGTCGAGAATCTTAAAGCCTTCAAGATCGCGACGAACCTCAGCGTAAAGAGACTTCACCTGTCCATGAATCTGTGTTATCCCCGAATTCATAAAAACTCAAGAAAAACCTCTGCCCTTAAGTCCATCCCACATTTACACATCCATATACGCCTAAGTTCAAAAGAAGGATGAAAATAAACTCTCTCTCTCTCTCTCTTCCTTTCTCTCTATTCTTTTCACTTTATCCCTTTCTCTCTCTCTCTCTCTCCCTTTCTCTCTCTCTCACTCTCTCTTCCTTCTTGAGTCTCTTCCTCTCCCTCTCTCTCTTTCTTTCACTCTCCCTACCTTCCTCTTTCTCTTCCTTTCCCCCTTCCTCACTTCCCCTCTCTCCACCCCTCCCTATCCTTCCTTCCTCCCACTCCATTATGAGGGCGCAGACACCGCAAAAAGTTTTTCTGATTTTCTTCCCAATGTTCGAACTCAGGCCTTCAACGTCATAGACGGAAATGCTAACCTCTGTGACACGGTAGCTTCCGCAAACTCAAAATATTTATAAAAATGTCTCAGTTCAAGTATGACATTTTATATACCATAACCAGAAACTTACTATTTTCATCATCGGAAGTCACATCGCCACCAGCACTGGCACCGGTTTCAACACCACCACTACCACGTTGGAAGGTGCCATGTCTAGTGGTGGGGGCTGATGAACGAGTCGATGTTATTGTAGCACTTGAAGTATTTTGTGATGATTGCAACAATGGGGCTGTATCATCATCAGTATCTACCATACTATCCAATGAAGACTGTCGATTCCGTTGTGATCGGGCTTCGCCTTTCGTAAAAACCCGACGCTTGCAAATGGGACACTCGCGTTTATTTTCGGTTAGCCAAACATCAATGCAATCGCTGTGATAAGCTAGAACGAAACAAAGTATTGTTCAAAAAAATAAGACCAAATTACAAACAATGTTTATTGCAAACACTTACGATGTTTGCATGGTAAAACTCTTAGCTTGTCACCCTCGGCAAACGTTTCTATGCATATGACACAAGTATCATAGGCAATATTACTATTCTTGGTGTATTTGATGATGGGCAACTTTTTCAGCATTCTCTTCGGCAAACGATAACGCCTCAGGCGTCTTTCCTCTCTAATGCATTTATAAATCATATAAAATATCTTTAAATACAAAAAAATAAATACCATATAAATCAAATTATTCTCAAATACTTTTCCTCCCCCCTCATTACCATTATCAAAAAGCATATTCCAATTAATATAGAAAATGGTAAAATTAATTGGGTGTTGATATTGAAAGGCAGCTCATCGTTTATGACTAAAACAATTTCTGGTGTATAGAACGATTTCAGTGTCATGCCAGTAGTATGGCCCACAAACACAGATGGTATCATAATCCCACTGGAATTTTGCGCAGACATGTGTTCTATTTTGATAAAAGAAGAGGCAATTATTTATTATTAAATAATTCATTGATCAAGGCGGTTGCCGGTTGTCACTCCTACCCAAATCATCGCCCTCATTGTTGTAGATAATTGCAGCATCAAAATGGGCAGCTTGTGCATAGCGAACTTTAAGCTCAAAAGTGCAATCCTCGCCACCTCTGAAAAGAATATATAAAATTAAATACATGAGTGATCAAAAAAACAAATGATCGTTTAAAAAATATTTGGGAAAGTCTGGCAAAATAGAACACTACATATGTATCCAGTCATGTCTGTTTATTTTTCATGCGGTGGCAACGCCGTTTGCTAACCTATTAAAACAATTTGAGTAAAAAGTGAAAATGTTTATAAAGTGTGCACAAAAATATGTGGCGTTGCCATTTAATAAACTTAGTAAAGATTTGGACACGCTTGTTTCAAATTATTGGTTAAATGCTTTTGTATGTCATTCACAATAGATGTATGTGCTTGTATCTTCAGTTGGCCACACTTATCGTCAGGCAGTCAAAAACAGATCTCAATGTTGACCCCCAGACCCACTTTGTTCTTTAGCTTTGAGTTCCGTCAATCCCAAGCCTTGCCGTTGGCAGCAGTGCCTTGCACTCGTTTTCATTTTCTACATAATTTTGTTTGTTACAGTGCCATTAAATCACAGCAACTAGAAGTCCTTTCTACAACCCATTGGGTATGTTTTAAGGTCTAAGTCGATGTGCCTGTTGCTGCTGACGTCCAGCTTCCATGATGTGTAAGATCGAACTTTTGTCGCTATGGTTAGGCGGGTGCGAACCTTTATCGCAGGATTGATCATCGAATCAACACACAGATGAATGCGTTTTTTCTACACCGAAAGAAAATTTGATACGTATGTTATCAATGATATTGATAGTAAAGACTCGCAATACCTTATGGTATTTATAATGATTTACATAATGCATTGTGAAAAACACACGGTGGAGGCTATGGACAGGTAGCTGCCCTTGCCCTCAAAAACGAAGAAACAGTAAACGGTCTGCTCTCATGTTGACGACCACCGAAAACAAAATGAGACATATGAAATGGGAATTTGCACCTGGAATGTCCGAACACTATACAAAGAAGGTGTAGTATATGCTTTGACGAATGTATTGGATAAGAACAAGGTTAACGTTATCGCCTTGCCGGAAGTGCGATGAATTAGGAGAGGAGTCTCATCAGCAACGGAAGGTGACGCGTTTTAAAATAGCTGTCAACATACGGCTATGGATTTGTGGTTAGTTGGAGACTCACCTCATCTCCAGATTTACTCCGCTGTAAATCTGCTACGATAAATTCATGTCAGGATAGGAAATTTAACCTTCAGGAGGGAACATCCAATAAAAGTATGATGAAGCTAATTGATTGCACCGCGGTAAATAAGAGATGGTAGTTAGCAGCTACAGGCTACAAGGTTAACCCCCTGATTAAACAAGGGAAACCATGTTGAAATAGGAAATCTGTTGTTGTTGTACACTATATCTATTATAAATCTACATTAACCATTTGCAAAAATAATAATAGAGAAAACTTCCATACAGAAATACCAATGAATAATACCTTAAACTGTGATTGCAGAAAACAGGTTTTAAATAATTTAAAAAAATATGAATGGCTAAAAATAACCTAAAATTAAATTAGGATGTTAATTTTAAATACTGCAAACAAACAGAGATAACACTGATGTTAATTCCAGTTTACTGATAATGAGACCAGGCGCCGAATTACCGCATACATTTTCGAGTGCGCTTGCGTATTAAATAAAATTTTGTATTTAATATCAAATTGTTTATAAACTATGAGCGATTCTTAAATTTCAAAGAATCACGTTCAATAAAGAAATAGATAATTCACAATAGACAGATTTCGAACTATTTTACTCCTTCACGTATGCGGTAATTCGGCCCCTGCCATTCCCAGCTGCATGGTGTTGCCATATGGCAACGTAAAACATAAGCAGCTTCTAACTGTAAAATTTCAGCGGTTTGTCGTTACTGTGAATGGATGAAATGTTTTTGAAAAGTGAGTATAGGAGCTTCTCACAAGTGGTCGTTTGAATGGTTCTCATAAAAAATAGTTCGAAAAATTTAGTTGTAATTAAAATCAAGCAAAAATTGACAAATTAGCAAGTGGTAATTGGTTACTGTCCACATTATTTTGATTTGCATACACAAATAATGCAAAATTGTGTTTTATGAAAATATTTGAAGTTTTTTTTAAACTATAATTAATAAATTTGAGTTTTAAAGTCTTTTTCGAGCCGGTGAAACTGACATCTTCTTAAAAAAACTTTATTCCTAGCAGTCTCGGTGTTGTCATTCATGGCAACATGATTATTCTCACTTCCAAGAACACCTACGTTGAATGAAACTTTTTTAGAATTTTTTTACATCCAAATAATAAATATTGAATAACATGATTAAAATATTCAGTAGAAACATAGTTTTTTGGACCACCCGCCGCGATGATTTCTTTAGAGCATTAGAAATTTCGTTCCGGTATATAGGACCGATCGCCGCGGAAGCATCATAGGTACTCAGTATTTAAGCAGGAGCCGGTGCCGACCGGCCTCTCACTGTGACTCTCCACTCGATACCGCTGATTGTCCGCTACTGCAATTACAGCTACTCCGTATGGAGCAGTCCACTATCCGCATGAGTTTTTTTAACATATAATTATTGAAACACAATTACTGATGGTTATGTGTACATGTGTCGCATATACTGTTATTTTCACTTTCACAATGAGCATGCATTATGATTTGCGATTGTTTACATGGCGAAGGATGCGAACAATCCATTTCCCCATGGAATACAAACAAATTATGCTATTAGTTTCTTAATATGAGTTATATGTTGATCTGACCAAAACAGTTTCTAATTTTATCTCTGTTTAAACCAATAAAAATTTGTACTTTTATCTTTACAACAAAAGGCAATTAGAATAACTATGGACCCCACACAGACTGGAACTTTGAGCTCTGATTTGGTCATATGTAGTTATCACGAGAAACTCAGCTGAGCGTCCACAGGTTCAGATAGTGGGATGCTTCGTATACGTAGTATTTACTACTGCAGTCGCAGATACTCTGCGGTATCGAGTGGAGAGTCTCAATGAGAGGCCGGGCGGCACCAGTTCTTGCTTAAATACCAAGTGCCTATGATGCTCGATATGAGAAGCGAGTTTTTTGGCGCCTTTAGAGAACCAATGCTCATCATATTCCCGCAGCGATATGTCCTATGGACCGGAACGAGCATACTCATATTTAGAAGTTTGACGAGGATCGCCATCTCCACATGCAATGTGGCTATCACAACAACATTAGAATAGATCTTGAGCTCAAAATAACGAAGGTGCTGCTTGTGTATGTATATATGCAATAATCCAATTTAACTTTAATTTTTAAACAACTTTTCCTTCTTCTTTTCATTGCTAAGCTTTTTATTGACCTTTTAAACATACCTTTGTATAATTGCCGCAAATTTAGCTGTACCAGGGTAATTGGACCTGGGTGGCGGAGCGATTTTGTTACAAGCGTTTATTGGTTCTGCAGGTATAGCAAATACTTTTATACCTGTTGCCGATAGACTAGGACCAAATTGAGCCGGCATATCATTGTATTCCTCAATGAGCTAGCGAAATCACAAGAGAAAGAAAAAAAGGAGTTAGAACAAAAACTCTTTTATGGATGAGAATTGAGATAAATTTACAAAAACCTGATTCGTAATACGCCGATACACCAGAATGTGACCATCAACTTGAGGCAAAAGCCCCAAAATGTAAAGGCAGACAATAAGATGTGTCAATAGAAGCAAATTGAAGGAACATCTTTTTTGCTCCATTATAGAAACGGGATGGTTGTTGGGCAACAATCACTAAAAATAAATAAAACCAAATATTCACTACAATTGTAGGTTGTTGGATTACTAAAGAGTAATAAATTAAGAATCTACTTACAATGTGCACTACTGCACTTTTTGGGCCTAGGAGGGGGATATTGTTTAACAATACAACTTGTACTCCTACACTTATGTATGGTGCACCGCCTTGCTGCTGTCGTATGTCGTATCGGGGGTATGTCGATTTGTTTTCCTCTCTTATTGTTATTCTTTTGACATGAATATTTTCTGTTTATTCACTGTCGAACTTAGTCAGTCCCATACAAACGAAAGAAAGAACAAATTTTTAAAGTGGATCAAATATTTGCTGTCGCTCTCGAAGCTGATGTTGCTGATACTGCTGTTGCGGCTTCTGCTGGTGCTGCTGCTGATCTTCTTGCTGATGAGGTTTGATAACAGATTTCCTATTTACAAGTAGCATTTGTATGCCCATGAATTTTCAATGTTTGTAATGCTATAAAACTGTAAAGACAAAGAGAACAGGATTTTTTTATTATTTTGTTTTGCCATAACCAATATAAAGTGATATAAATTTAATAAATTAATTTGCAAAATTGATTTGTGCTCGAATACATTGTGTGGGTACGTGCGTGTATGTGTGTGTAAATAAGAGTGTGAAAACAAATTTTAATGGGACTCTTGAAAATTAAATCCAATTTTGATTGTATGAAGAAGGGGGACTCTTGAGTTTATGTTATTTATTTCTAGTCGCATACGGACTTCGTCGATAAAAGGTCTGATTTTATTTTTTCACATATGGTAGTTTACTTTTTTAAAGTTTTCTAAGTCCTATAAGGTACCTATCGACAATTTATTTTATTCTAACGGTTATCTTACCGTTATTACCTATGGTGTATCCTCCAAAGAGAATTGGAATAACAGAGAAATTTTTGTGCTGTCAAAATTTGGCAGCAAATGTCGAGTTTATAGGTGTCGGTAATTTTTTTATTTCAAAGCAGCAGCTCTGCCAAAAAAAATAAAAAATTCAAATTTACAGCAATAAGGATTGAAATAAAAGAAAGAAAGATACAACTATGCAAGCTATGACTGTCGAAATTCTATAAGCGTGCATTACGACATAGTTTCCATCGCGGGCAAGGAAATTATACATATTTAGAAAATACAAACGACGCAAACTGCATGACATAGAGAGCGGATTTCTGCTTGCGGCATGTTGTTAGCTTATCTATATTCACAAGCGCCACCAACCAGTCTGTGTGCGAAGTTCAAATTCTTTATCTATATATAATTTATTTATGTGAACAGGTGCATAGATCTGTAAATGAGAATTATCTAAGAACATGCCGCAAGCAGAATTCTGCTCTCAACGGCATGCAGAGTGCGTCGGTTGCATTTTCTAAATATGGCAAGGCGACGCGAATAGCGAACGCGAACAGCCGTTAACAGCAGGCCAGGTTTGACGGTATTAAGATGACATATTTTTGCATTCTCTTTGTTGTTATCTTGCACACGTATACGCACACGCACACAAATTTCTTTGCGTGTGTTGGACAAAATACGATCAGCTTGATGACAAGATGGCAGATTGCACCATACGATTTGTGGTTGTTGTACAAATGAGACCACCTTCAATTGTTTCCTTTCCCAAGAAGGAAACTATGGCGTTATAGACGTATATAGGGTTTCGGCAGTCGTAAATAAAATAATTACCGACACCTATAAGCTTGACATTTGCTGTTAAATTTTGAGAGCACAAAGTTTCTCTGTTATTTCAATCCCCTTTGTTTCGGATGTGTGTCAGTCCTACCTACGTTAAAGTTTTTTTTTCCCCTTATACTATGTTCATATTTTTCCTTTATAATCATCTGAAAACGACTCGTTTTTCCTTTACAATTTATAAGGACAAAACGACTCGTTTGCCACGAAACCGAGTCATTCAAAGCATGTGAGCCCAAACAAATGCCGCCTAAATTGTGCTAAATAAACACAGCCCTGAATAATGCCAAAAAGTAAAAATATATTTTTTCCAAAAAATTATAAAATCAACAACATTTTACAGATAAAGCAAGAAAAAATAAATGTTAACAATAGTGCCCCATTACATTTATGTTGTAGGGTGAAAAAGTTTAATTTCCAAAACAACTTAACTAGTGCGAACAGTTGGCATAAGCAAAACAAGTCAATGTAGACATGACATTAAAGTGAAGATGAATTTTTTATAATTTTTTGGTTTGGTTTTTTTTTTATTTTTGCTTAACCTTTTATTATTGTGCCATGTTGCTGAACTAATAACATATTGTAGGGACCTTTACATTTGTTAATACTTGACATTAAAGCTACCAGCTGCACTATTTTATAGTAACAACTTTACAAATGGCAACACCTAATGACATATTTATTAACAATTTCTATGTAATTAAAAACCAATGGAAAAGATAATCTAATACAATGTATATATGTATATGTAAATTTAATTAACTGAACAATATGATGCTTCATTTGTGGTGACAAATCAAACTGTACCATCATCATTATATCATGTATTACACTCATACTCATTCACAATTCCATATGGGATGTTTTCAATTATTATCATATGTGAGACGTAACAAGCCCATTTTCTTCAAAGAGTTCAATAACATTTCAAACATTCGAACGCAACGTTTTGTCAATAACGTTGCGTTCGAGGGGAAAAAAGGAAAAACAGAATGAATAAAAAAAAGACTTTTGTTTAAAACCAACTTTAATTCATTGTTTTGAATAAAGAAATAATGCGACTCAGTCAGAGAGACAAACTCAGAATTGTAAATTATAATAACGGAAGTTGATAAATTTGCACAAAAAGTAATTAAAATAAAACAAAAAAACACGTCATAGAAAAGCGGAGAGAGAGAGAGAACCAAAGTTGTAATGCTAATACAAAATGTTTAACTGCAAACAATAACGACACTAATTTGATTAATAAATTAGTACGCATTAAGCGAACTAGGTACTACAATGGGTGGACAGCAATGACTAATGACAGGCCAGACGACTCAAATTGAATGCATTTTTCTCCAAGTCCACATACATGCATGTCCAAATACAAATTTCGTATTTAAATCTATTTAATTTCGTGTTTTTTTTTCGAAAGCTAAGAGTAACAAAGGTTGGATTCAATCTGTACATACATACATATTAAATATTTTTAATAGTCAAAAATTTTGTTAATGAAAAAATTTCTAATACCGAAATGCAAAAATACCAACAAATTTATATTTCTTGCAATACGCTTACTTTTTTTTGTTATACCCATTACTATAGTTTGAGGGGTATATTCATTCTGTCGTCCCGTTTGCGAAATATCGAAATATCGATTTTTCATTCATTCATTCATTTTATTAATTAAACATCGCCCACACGGGCTTTACATTGATAGATTTGAAAATTTTCAAGTTTTCATAATACAAAAATCAATATTAAAATCTAATATAACACTATCACTAAAATAAATGACTAACAAATTTTCTGAGTGTAAAAAAAATTGTTATTTAAAATAATTGGTAACATAGTCTAACGCACAATTATTCGTTCAAACACCAAGAAAAAGCAGCAAATGTGCGATATCATTAGTGATGAAAACGAAACGAATTCAATTGAGTTGTCTATAAGAAATGTTGGATTAGCTTAGACTTAAAAGTTTGTTGACATACTGAGATCTTTTTAAGACTAATAGGACGAGTATTCCATAGCCTTAACAACTGTATTACAAATGATCATTCAAATGCAACATTGAATCTTTCAATACGAATTTGATAATTTCGGGTTGAATGCAAGAATTGAAAGTAAGGAAGAAGGTAACTGGGTTCACGGTACTTAAGGATATTGAAGAAAAAGCAGAGACATCTAATATTGAAAAAGTGCTCAAAAGTACATCCAAGTAATTGTTTCGCAAAGTATTCGTAGTTTCGTCTACAACGACGACCGTAAACAAACCGTAGTATGCTATGGGAACACTTTTGAAGCCTAAGCAGATTAGTCCTATTGATTTCGGATTATACCTCAGCACCATACAATATATGAGGCATCAGCAACGAATGAGCCAGCATATATTTTATTTGTGTGGGTAAAAAATAACATTCAAATTGTAGAGCTTTTTAGGTATAAAGTTTAGTTTGGAGCAGATATGTGCAATGTGCAAGGAAAATACAATATAAGAATCCATTACAAAGCCCAATGAGGTCATAGTATCAGTCGATGTGACAACATTGTTTTGAACAATAATATTTTGAGGAGAGTATTGATGACGTGAGCTATTGAATACCACGCATATTGTTTTACCAATGTTAATTGTTATGTTATTCGACCGAGCCCATTGACAAACTCGTCCTATATCTTCATCAAGGTTCGAGATGCAACTTTCTAACGTACCAGAGTCAGTTGTACTTAATAACTGAAAATCATCGGCATATATTGCTAAGTCTACATGTTGTATAGAGCATAAACCAAACAGGTCCCAAAACAGAACCTTGGGGTACACCAATAGAAATAGAATTAACATTAGAAACACGATCATGACAGGCTGCATACTGCGAGCGATTTGACAGTCTACAAGAGGTACGTGACAAATTAAAATTGTTAAAGGGTTTAAAAAACAATGTCATGGTCAACAGAACCGAAAACAGAGATTGCCTTTATCAAAAGTACGTCTGATCTCATCAGTAAGTTTGACCATAAGAGATGTGGTACTGTAGTGTTATCTAAAACCCGATTGACAATGGTCAATCAATGAAAAACGATTAAGATGATCCACAAGTTGATCCCTTATTATTATTTCAAATGTCTTCGATAATGCTGGATGACTGGAAATTGGACGATAATCAGAACAACTTTCACCGTTAGTGTCTTTTTTCCGTAAGGGAGTAACTCCAGCTAATTTCCTGTTGCATGGAAATTAGCTAGAGACATCATCATTAGGAAAGTATTAAAAATGTTTGTATATGCTGCTGAATATAAGATAAGATTAACTGAATAAATCGGTTCCCAAAGCATTCGACTTAATGCGTCCGGATATATATTTCTAAAGTTAAGGGTGCTGTTACGGCTATCAGAGTTATTACTAGTCAGGTACGTAGTTAGAAGCAGAAGAAGTAAAATAATTATTCAACAAACTAGAATCTATATCACAGTTGCTATCACATATAACCGAATCAAGACTTCCGGTAGAGCGTATTTTAGACCACAATTCTATCGAATCTGTGGAACCATATGAGCGTTAAACCTTCTTGCAGTACAACGAGCCATAGCCTTGTATCTCTTATACCGCGAATCATTACTGGCAGAGGGTTCTTCAATAGATGCGTGATATGCCAAATCTCTGTTAAGGGTAGCTAGCCGCACATCATTATTATTGTACCATTCTGGTTTGCCATATCTACTTATTTTCGTTTTCTCAGAAACATGACTGTTCCAATCCTACAAAGTATATATGTATATTTTGTCTGTTTTATTTGATAAGCGGACGGGTAAGTGCATTGCATTTATCGTTTACCTACACCAACAGACAGTAGATGCATATAGATAAATTATATAAAGATGAAGAATTTGAACTTCACACATGGACAGGTTGGTGGCGCTTGTGAATATAGATAAATGTAATTATCTAAGAATGTGCGAAGTTCAAATTCTTTATCTATATATAATTTATCTATGATGTAGAACATCTCTCTTCAGGATCGCCATGATAGATATATATGCAGTACAACGAAAATAGCGAGAAATGTTCTGGACTGGAACCGCAAGGGAGGGGACGCCCGAAAAACACATGGATCCGCTGTCCGCTGGAATCAAGTCAAGGCTTTGGCCAACAATAGAGCACGATGCAGAGGTGATGACCTTTGTTCACACTGAAAAGTTTACTATTGGCCATATTTTATTGCAATATATTTAATATACTCCAATTGAAAATAAAGGACATACATATATATGCAACGAAAATTGTATGGAAATGACATCTATCCATTTCTATTTATTTTATTTTTCTTCAAAGCAAGCAGTTCTGCCGAAAAAAATTAAAAAATCAAACTTACAGCAAAAAGAAAAGAAAGAAATGAATGAAAGATACACATGTTGGAAGCTAAGACTGCATAACGCCATAGTTTCCTTCACGGAAACGGTGATAATAAATACATATTTAGAAAATTCAAACGACGCACACTGCATGCCATTGAGAGCAGAAATCTGCTTGTGGCTTGTCTTTAGATAGTTATTATTTAACTATATTTACAAGCGCCACCAATCAAACTTTGGGCGAAGATCAATTTCTTTTTCTATATATAATTTATCTATGAGAACATCTGCCTTCAGGATTGCCATATGTCTTTCACAGTTAAGTATGGCCACTTCCAGAAATACCACTATTGTGAATGGCAAAATAAGATTAAAACTAATTATTTCTGAAATTGCGTGCACAAATCTTAATAAATATTATTTAACATCTATGCCCGCACGTGTTTTTCAAAATTTTATTTATAAATTTTACATGTTTGTTCACTTTTTCCCCCTATGGTTTGACAGATTGACAAATGGCGTTACCAGTTCATTATATACAAAAAGACTTCACATACTTATTATTGCCCTTTACGGCTTGTCTTTCCAATACTAAAATAAAACAAAGTTGTTATTTACCATCGGCAATAAATAGACAGGACTACGACGAAGCTACTTTGTTACCATTTTTCTCCATATAAAATAAGCAAGAAAATCAAACGATGTCGGTGTGTCTGTCCGTCCGTCTGGTGTAATTAGGGTGATCAATAAACCGGCTTTTTGATAAAAACAAATTTCGTACTCTTCGAAAAATGGTATTCGATTTAAATTTTTGAAAAGTTTAACCCTTTTAAAATTCTGCAAACTAACCTTTAGATAAAATAAAAAAAAATCGAACTGCTCATTTTTATTACAGTTTCTGGACAACAATAAAAGATACGTTTTTTTTTTTTGTTTCTTTCTCTTTCCAGACGAGCTAAATGATCCGAGTTTTTCTTTGCCAATGGAAAAGGAAAGCCAGAGATAGCAACACACACCAAACACTATGGGACGCGTTTCGTCTTTGGTTAGAAGACTTTTCAACCATGTTTGGTGTGATGGCTTCAAAGGCCGTGCGCTGGTATGTTGTATTTTAAACGTATTAATTGCTGAAACGCATCTACAATATGATACAACTACCACATTAACCACGCTCGACAACCCTGTCTATTATGTCTATGTGTAATGACAGACTTTTTTTCTGTGACAATTACACAACTTCCGTGGTACACGTGATTCTGTGCTTCGTTTGGAAGTTGTATTAATGGCTTCGAACGCCAGACAACGGCAACGGCTCTCGCTCTTGCTCCGTGTGCCCGTTTATTTGACCTACGTGTGAATATTTGTCGTTGCTATTTATAAAATCGAACTCGAGGTGTTTTTATGGTGTATATATTTGATTATTTATTCAATATATCGTCCTGCCCATTGAAGACATACCTTATCATTGATCCCACTCATTTATTTGTGAGAAGTTTGCCCATGCTCATATGGATGCTATATTCAATCCAGGACTGATGTTTAAGATCATAGTATTGGGTTGCCCAAAAAGTAATTGCGGATTTTTCATATAGTCGGCGTTTCCCAGCTTGTGACTTTGTAATCGATTCTTTCTTCTGTCAGTTATCAGCTGTTACTTTTAGCTTGCTTTTAAAAAAAAGTGTAAAAAAAGTATATTTGATTAAAGTTCATTCTAAGTTTTATTAAAAATGCATTTACTTTCTTTAAAAAATCCGCAATTGCTTTTTGGGCAACCCAAAAGAAGTAATTGTGCAAATTTCGAATAAGAATTGCGGTAAAAAACCATATCGAGGGCTATATACAAATCTGAAACCATATGGCCATTTCCAATCCTACGCCATACATCCAAAAAAGGAGGTGTACAAAATTTTAAGTTGGTAGTTTCACCCGTTCGGCCGCTATCTTTATTTCGACGGACGGACGGACAAGGATCGATCGATTCAAAATGTTAAGATGATAAAGAATATATGTAAATACGAATGTATATAGTTTATGAAGTCGCAGATCAATATTGCAAGGTTTTAACAAAAGAATGACTGGGTGAGTATACCCCCATCCTGTGGTGAAGGTCATAAATTCACCTGAACTTACAGGCAATGAATATCCAAAACTTGCATGCAGTATAGCTAAATAATGTTTACATCAGGGTACACTAAAAAATGTAATGTCAATTGCCCAATAACAAACATATATATCTATGCCCAACTTAAGGCGCTATTACACGGCATGTGTAATTGAAAAATTACATGTGCTATTTTGAAATGTGATTTCCATATGTTAGTTTCGTTTCTGTCACACGACATGTACGACTCTACATGTGTTCAAATTGGCAATGTCATAAACAAATGTTGAAATTGAAATTACTTTCTTCCAGTATGACACTTCTACTGTATATGGCAAATACTTTTGTGACTAAAAGTAAATGGCATGATTTAATTTAAATAAGTTGAAACCCAAGCTTAAACTACGCTTTCATTTCCATGTCTATACACCACGAGACCTCATAAGACCAAATTTTATTCAAAAACGTTTATCGATAGTATAGCTCTACTCAATATCTTGCACGACTCTTGTTTTGATATTTGATTAAGAAATGGGGTCTGGCAATTAATCGGACAGACAACTCAATTCCATAAAAAAAAAAAATTTCAGACTATTTGTGTGCTTCTTTAATTATCAAAAAAAAAAAAACAAATTTGTTAAATAAATTATCACAGCTTGGCAAAAAGATATACAAATAAACAATTGCAGTTTGGTAAAAAAAAAAAAAATAAAGAAATAAAAATATTTTCTAAGGGCCATGGCAATCTTATCACCACTGGGAGCAATTGAGATTTTGATTGATTTTTTTCGTACAATTTTTAATAAATATTTATAAACCTAAGGATTATATCTTCCACCGCTGTCTTGTATACTATATGCAAAAAGCACTATTTATAATGTCATCACGAAGATAATGATTGAATGTTTGTTTACTGTGCCCTCTCAACAACCACCAGCAAAATGGCATGACGCATGCATGCAGTTCTTAAAAAAACAAATGGGGTAATGAATAGCACCGCCAGCCAGCAGGGGCTGCAGTGAAGGAGACAATTGTTCTACGTCTTGAATGCATTCGGAGGCAACAGCCGTTAACTAAAAGGAATAAACAGGTGTTTGTTTCGATTAAATTTAAATTGCATTAATGAGGGACAATTAAAGGTCACGGTACAAAAGAAATTACAAATACATAATCTCTTCTCGCAAATGGGGTGGTAAGGTTGATGAGCGCATTCAACCCAGACCTTGAAATGAAGGTAGAAAAAAGCATAAGCAAGGTTGAATTTGAGCCAACCAACAGGAAAACTTTTGGTATAAAAAAAAACTTCATTTTTCGAGTTAGCTTGTTGACTTATAATAATAACAATGGTTCTCATATTACTTAAAAATCAGAAAATGTGCAAACCATCGTTGTCTATGTTTTTGTTGTTTTTGGTGAGTGTGTGTGTGTTTTTTTTTTGTGGGGCTCAGGGGGGTGGCGATTTTGTGTTTATCAAAACACAATACAATAACACCATAAGAATAGCAGGAGGTATAATAGGAAGTGGGTGGTGAAATTTTATTGATATTCTCATTTCGTATAGTACCTTCTTTCTTCTTCTTCTCCACCCACTGCTCCTATCAACTTAGGTAAGGTACTTACATGAAGAAATCCCTCCTAACTATAGTAATATGTGATGGTCTGTCCTTCTTTTTGCTGCTGGTATATTGAAAACAGCAACAATCATGAGGCTTTTTTCTACCAATTTATTCACAAAATACCGAAAAATGTAACAACAATTGTTTTCCTTACTTTTTGTTTCGTTTCGTTCTTTGCTTTTATTTTTGCTATGTTTTTGGTGTGTTTTTAGTTTTTTTTTCACAGGGGTCTTTTGTCTTCCATCACAACTATTGCGTTTAATTTGTGTGGTCCAACTTCGAGGGCATTTTGTGGTTGTTTCGGAGTACTTCTTTTAAACACACTTAGCTTTCGGGGCTAAATATTAGTTGCTATATCATTTTTACAACATAATTTCGTTTATTCTAGGCAAAAATTGTAAAATATCCGCACAGGAAAAAATTCAATTCAATTCAGTCGACTTTCGACTAATCGATTTTTATGTTCGATAAGTCGAAGTCGACTTTTAGAGGCAAGAGCAAGGTTAGCATGCTAACCTATTACCATGGCGAAACAATTAAAGGTGGTCTCATTTGTACAACAACCATAAACCATATGGTGCAATCCGCCATCTTGTCATCAAGCTGATGGACGTTTTGCCAACACACTCAAAGAAATTTGTGTGCGTGTGTGTCTGCGAGTGCGTACATGAGCAGAAAATATGCGATAAAGAAGAGAAAAACAAAGAGAATGCAAACCAATTTTTTTCATCTTAGTACGGCCAATCTGGCCGGCTGTTAACAGCTGTTCGCGTGAGACCACCTTTTTAAATCGGTCTTGACATATGACGATGAAGGCCTATACCGCAATAATGGTACAATGGAGAGGTAGTGTCATTAGCACAGCATGGCGAAATAATTAAAGATGGTGTCATTTGTACAACAACCACAAATTATATGGTGTAATCCGCCATCTTGCCATCAAACTGATCGACGTAATTTAATACAAACAAATTTGTGTGCTTGTGTGTTTACGTGCGAGAGAAGATAACAACAAAGATAATGCAAAAATCTTAATACCGTCAAACCGGCCAGTTATTAACAGCTGTTCGAATCTTCTAAATCAGCTTTGATATTTTAAGAAAATACTCTAAAACCATCGTAATTTCTTTATCTATTTTGTTAAAGTAAAAATCAAATAATTGTCAGTCGTTTAGTTAACGAATTTCTATTCGCTAGCGAAAACAGCTGATTTTAACAATATCGATTATCGTTAAAAGTGGCTACTGAATACCAAATTCGTTAACTTTTTTGTTATCGCTTTCTTACTATACGATTTTCGATAAAAAACACTTTTCTGAATTTCACTACTGACCTGACCTAAAGTTACCAACGATAACTCTCAAGATGGCAGTAATACAGGGTGACACTAACACAAAAAATTTAGCATGGACGGAAATGATCAACAGTTTATAGCTAACCGTAGTATATTTTTTGTGATGCTGATGACGCTACCTCTTCATCAGGGTTCACTAAAGAAGATTTGCTCATTTGCCTTGCTGATTGAATTGTCCAATTCCAGAGTTGTATCCAAATCCCACTCGAACGTCAAATGCTTATTTTGGATTTAAAATTTGTTCACATTTTTTTCCATTTTTCGCATTTTATGGCTAGTTTTTCGCAGCATTTTTTTCGTGATTATTTTTTTAGGATAATAGATTTTGAAGCAACAAAACGTGCTGATTACATTCAGTAGAGCATTCCCTCATTACTTATAAAAAAATTATCTTAAAAGTCAAGGCGGAATCAAAAATGTGGTCTCATGCGAACAGCTGACCAGGCTAGAGAGTATTAAGACGTCAGAGTTTTATTTGCATTCTCTTTGTTGTTATCTTCTCTCTCGCATATTCTATGCTCATGTACGAACACAAATTTCTTTGTGTGTGTTGGCTAAACTTCGATCTGTTTGATGACAAGGTGGTGGATTGCACCATATGATTTGTGGTTGTTGTACAAAATAGACCACCTTTAATTGTTTCGCAATTCTTAAAAGTATTATTGAGATTTTTGTAGTGTTTCGAAAAAGTAACCATGAAAATATGTGTTTTCAAGTGTGAAAAAACGAATATAGTACCAACCTTTAATTGTTCTAATTTATAATATACACGTTTATAACCATAACCACGGTTGTATCGCTGATTTCATTGATGTTGGGCAAGTGATCCAACCTTAATTCAAACATGCTCTTAATTGTACCATTCCTTATACGTTTTTTATATGGAATTTGACAGATTTCGCATAAAAAGAGGAACTGAATATCAATCCTGAGTGGTTGAGCCATGTGCATCTCTCACGTTCACTTTTATAAAATGTTACTGGGAATATTTTACCGAGAAATAGGGTAAGCGAATCTTTTTTATTATATAAACTTTTTTATTATATTTATGAAAATAAGGCAGATAACATCCTTATTTTCATATCCACTTAAATACCATTGTTGTTTATACCAAGTTTATGAGACGTTCCACCTTAATATGCACAGTTAGTCATTGGTTTGCAATATCAGAGAAAATAAAGATAAACACTGATAGTGCAATGAAAAGGTTTGGGATCAAGGTTCAAGCCTTTTACACATCTGGTCATCGCTCAACACAAGTCGGGACTTGTCTTTCCAATGTTCAACACAAAATAATGCTGCTACAAGTCATAATTGCTACCTTTATCACAAGAAAGCATCACAACTCACTTTATGCGATTATATAGAAGGCAAAAGCAATTTAATCGTGTTCACTGATAAGGCTAAAACCAACATTCACTGCGATTGAAATAATAAGACGGCTGTCCCGCCAACACCCAATGCAGTTAGCATTTCTGGATGAGTGAGTGAGTGACCTGTCCTATCCGGCCGGTGATTTAATTGTTGGCGAGTTCAAAATGAACCTTCTTCTGCGCTTTGTGGTATTTTGTTGTGATCCTTTGGGTCTTTGGAGACGATGGCTTATACGCCCCGTGCTTAATACGGGCAAGCAGGTCTATGATCGTTTCAAAGAGAAAGCTGATAAAAAGGTGGACTCAGCTCGAGAATTGGTGTTGCGTATTGGATTGGTGGCCTTTGTCGTTGCGCTGATAATATGGGCAGCTGTCTTTATGTACGCCACGTTCTACTATGTCTATATGCCGGCTATTTCACATACTAGACCAGTGCACATGCAATTCAAGTTGGTATTTTTGGTAACACTCAAGCTGTGATGATATCAATTGATTTTTTTTTATTTTATTGTTATACAGAACTTGCCTTGATACTAGTGCCCCTTGTACCTTTCCCCATGCTCATGTGTCATTGACGAAAAAACAGCAGTTGCTAATGGTGGGCCAGGCTTATCGTGTCATTGTACAAATCGATATGCCGGAGTCACCTCAAAATTTAGATCTTGGTATGTTTATGGTGTGTGGAGAAATGCGTGATATTGAGTCCATGTTGAGGGGACACTCTTGCCGTTCGGCCATGATGCGATATCGTTCACCTCTAATACGCACCTTAACCACATGGGCCCTAAGTCCCCTCTATGTGGTGGGGTTAAAGGAGGAATTTCAAAGGGTTTCTGTAGAGATATTTTCGCAATATTTGGAACAGAAGCATCATCCCATCACCGATGTCTATATAGAACTACAATCTCAAAAGATACAATTTTACACGGTCTCGTTGCATATAGTGGCCGATTTTACTGGTAAGTTTCAAATTTTAATTTTTTCAACTTCATTTTGTTTTTCATGTACAATTTTGTTTTTTGCCTAGGTCTACGCTATATAATGCACAACTGGCCCTTGATGTCGGCCATGATAGCCATTAGCACAAATCTTTTCTTTATTTTGGTGGTATTTTTACTTAGCTGGTATCATTGGTCCAATGCCACTTGGATAATTAATTTACAAAAGAAATATGATCGTTTCACCCAGAAGGTGCAGCAGTCCACCGGTCTAGCTGCACTGCGAACACGTAAATATTCAGGGCCAGGTCTACAGGATGATGAGGAATTGAGCTTTCTCAACGATGATAAGTCGAAAGATGATTCCGAAGAAATTGATGATATTGGTGGCGGTAAGCAACAACTGCAACTTCGCCAAAGAAAACGAACTGAAGAAAAAGCTTCAAATTTGTAAAATGCTTAATTTTTTGAGAACAAAACTATGAAGTGGCCATTTTTGTGTATATATTTTTTTAATAGATTATAAGCTAGCAAGTAAAGAGCACAATTTTTATTGTATTCAAAATACGAAATGAAATATAGCGAATTTATTATGCAATACTTATTTTTGTATGGGCCGTGTATCAAATGACTTTCACTGTGTGGTGTTCATTGCTGTCACAAGAAGCTTAGCTGCAAGCTACTGTGCGCATCCATAGGTTGCGGATAGTGGAAAGCTCCATGCGAAGTAGCTGTAGCGGCAGTCGCGGACAATCAGCGGTATCGAGCGGAAGGTCTTAGTGAGAGGTCGGGCGGCACCGATTCTTGCACAAATACTGAGTGCCTATAATACTCGATATGACAAGGCGGGTTATTGGCGGCTTTAAGTAACCAATGGCTACCCTGTTCCCGCGGCGATCGGTCCTTTGGACCGGAACGGGCTTGCTCACCTACAGGAGCATGACGAGGATCGCTACCTCCACATGAAAATGTGGTTACAACAACAACCGTAAGGTGCAAGCGGGAACGAGGGAAAATCAGAAACAAAGGCTCAAGAAAAAAACAAGTGGTACAAGAAGGTAACAAGGTGGACCGGGCTGAAAATTTTAACCTGTGATTGTACCGTCCAGCCAGCCAATTAAGGCATCTACTGAACTCCAGAATGACAAGAAGACGAAGTGTCTGGAGGGAATCCAGGCAATGAAGGTGTTTACCAGTCATTCTGGATCTTCTTGCAACTACGTGTGTCAGGGTCACAATAGGTGCTCTACCGTCTCCAACTGCATATAGTCATAGCACACTCTCTAGAAGTCTGTCTATCCCTGCGTCCATTACGACGCTAAAGACTCAACATTGACCAGCCAGAACTCCATCAATAGTACGAAGTTATGCTTCCTCAGCCACAGGTTTATAAAAAAACAGACCAACTTATCTTGGAACGTGTTCATCATCCGCTTATAGTTAAATAATTTAATGAACAATTAGACTGCGTTGTCACAACACAACAGATGAGGCATTAATGGCTAACATTTGCAAGTTAGTGTTTTATAACTTTTTATTGTATAAAATTGTACGCTTCCATGGAAAATCATACAAATGTATTTATGGGCATATATTTTGTTTCTTAGATGAGGCATCTACATTCCTGGGAGAAAAATTAAAAATTAACAACGCTACGCAAACTTTTACCTTCATGCATTAGATCAAAAGCATCGTTAATTTTTTCCAAACCCATTGTATGAGTAACAAATTCATCGATTAACAACTCCTTGCGCATATATTCATCCACTAGCTTGGGAACATCGGTACCGCTCTTCCAACCACCAAAAGCTGTGCCTTTCCAGGTGCGTCCCACTACCAATTGGAAGGGCCTAGTGGAGATTTCTTGGCCTGCTGCAGCCACACCTATAATAACAGAAGTTCCCCAACCCTTGTGGGTAGATTCTAAAGCTGCACGCATAGTATTGACGTTTCCAATGCACTCGAAGGTGTAGTCAAAACCACCATCCATTAAGTCGATAAGATAGTTTTGAATGGGGCCTTTGCTTTCGACATCTTTGGGATTAACGAAATCGGTGACGCCAAACTTTTTGGCCAATTCAAATTTGGAGGAATTAATGTCTATGCCATAAATCTTAGAGGCACCGGCTTTTTTGCAACCCAAAGCGGTGGCCAGTCCCACAGCACCTAAGCCCCAAATAGCACAAGTGCTGCCGGGTGTGACCTGTAGCACAAATATATTTTTATATAAATTTAACTAAACATCTATTGCTTAGTACCTTAGCTGTGTTGAGAGCAGCTCCATAGCCAGTGGGAATGCCGCAGCCTAGTAAACAAACCTTATCCAAGGGGGCATTCTCATCGACCTATAATGAAGAAAATTAGCCATAAAAAATCAAGATGGTAAGTAAGTTGGTTGTTAACCTTAGCCAGGGATATATCAGCTACTACTGTATATTCCGAAAATGTCGATGTTCCCATGAAATGGTATAACATTTTACCCTTACAACTGAAACGTGAAGTACCATCAGGCATCAAACCTTGACCTTGGGTAACACGTATCTTCTGGCACAGATTTGTCTTTCCCGATTTACAAAATTTGCACTCATCACATTGGGGAATGTATGTGGGTATGACATGATCTCCGGGCTTAAATTTCGTAACACCTTCGCCCACACTTTCAACAACGCCAGCGCCCTCATGACCTAGTATCACAGGAAATACTCCCTCTGGGTCGAAACCTCCGAGTGTATAGGCATCGGTGTGGCAAACTCCAGTGGCAGTGATCTTAACACGTACTTCATGAGCTTTGGGTGGAGCCACTTCGATTTCTTCAATTGCCAAAGGTTTTTTGGCTTCCCAAGCCACAGCTGCTTTGCATTTAATAACCTAGACATTTAAAAACACATAGTTACATACAAAGCAATTGTGTTGATACGAAAGCTAACATGGAGATAATCAAATAATTTGCTAATTTGCCAACTAACCTGTCCGGCAGTTGCCATTTTTTGTGCGATAGGTAATCTGTGTGCCGATGCCGAGAAAAGAAAGAAAACCGCAATAGTTGCTCTTATCGAGGAAAAAGCGACGATGACTTTGATCCCGCTTCCCGGTCCAAAACATGTGTTTTTGTTTGTGCTTGCCAGATGGTTCGTTTAAAACATGCATAAAAAAATAATCGGGAATTTAATATTTGGGGAAAAAAGCTTTCCGCAAAAAAAACTTGTAAAATTTGACAAAATTTTCTATACAAGTAAAACTGTAACAAAATTTTCTATGGAAATAAAATTTTGACAAAACCAAGATCTATAGAAATAAATTTTGGAAAATTTACTATAAAAATAAAATTTTGGCAATACGCGTAAAGAAAAAAATATTGAAAGAAAAAAAAATTCCATATAAAAAAATAAAATTAGCTGTACTTTTCTCAATGCATGTGTTTTTATGTAATGGCAGATTGTCTACACAATTACACTACTCCCATGGTATAAACATGATTCTGTTCATCTAATATGGCCGATGGGTAATTCTAACCAAATTACAAAACCCGTCCCCTAGTGATTGGTGTGTGTTGCGTTCGATCTCTGGCTTTCCTTTTTCATTTGCAAAAAAATCTGCGATCATTGAGCTCGCCTCGAAAAAGAAACAAACTAATTTTTTGCTGCAGCTGAACTTTAAAAATACTAATATTGAATGAAACTGACAAAAATTTCCAAGTTTATACTAAATTTTACTTCGTGGTTTTGTCTTCTGTAGTCGAGTTGCAATCCACAGTCGAACCATAAATGTAATAGTAACTCAAAGTTTTTTTAAGATATTTACCATTTGTTTGTGTAAATGGTACACAGAGTCTACCGAAATATTCGATAAAAATAAAAGAAAAAATATAAATTATTTGTCTTAATGGACCTATGGCCGAAACTGTACAACAAAAGTGCAGAATTTTAAAAAAAGGTCAACAATATCCAAACTTAATAAAATTTCGACAAAATTTTCTGCAGAAATAAAAATTTGACAAAATTTTCTATAAAAATAAAATTATTACAAAACTTTCTATAGATATAAGTTCATAACAAAATCTGCTCTCGTTTTAAAATTTTGTCAATTTTTTTCTATAGAAATAAAATTTTTGACACAAAGCTTTCTAAGAAAAAATTGTAGACAAAATTAAAAAAAAAATATATATATATAAACAAAATTTGTCGAAATTTATCTATGGAAAATATGTAGAGATAAAATTTGACAATGTTTTCTGCAGAAAAAGAATATATAGAAATAAAATTTTCTATTAAAATGTATACACATTATACATACACATTTTCTATCGAAAAATTTTGACACAACTTTTTTTTTTGGGAAAATTTCTGAAAAAAACTTTAAAGGGAAACATTTCGAAAAACTTTTCTGTAAAAAAAAAATTTACAACATTTTTACAAATGTTAAAAAAATATTTTTTCATACTGGAGTTAAAAAATCTTACATTTGATGGCAGTTTCCAACTCTTCCTTTATTGTCACCTTTTTTCTTTTTGTTTCATTTTACTTCTGAATTCTGAAATTAAAGATGTAAAAAAATAATTTTTAATTTTTTTTACTTACGTACAAGTAGCCGAATATGTTTATTTAAAAAGAATCTTACGAAAATGCTGTACGATATATGTGAATGTATCAGCGATAATGATTTCTTCCTATAATTGTCTCGTGATCGTGATAAATATAAATGTATGTATGTATTATTTTTCACCAAAGTCTAAATTGTTTGAACTTTGCTCAATCGCTGTCTGACACAGCTTATAATTCGTATTATGATAGAGTGGGAGGAAACATTTAGGAAAAGCATCATGAAAAAAAAGAAATTGAAAAAAAAACATTTTTTACAAATCTGAAAAGGAAAATCTAGGTCTTCTAAAAATTAAATACTAAAAATCTTATGGTAGGGTTTGGAGGTGCTAATAGAGAATATTGAAAATATCTGAGATTGGAGATATATTTAAGCAGGCGGTACTCCTCCTGCAGGTCCTGGCCCCACTGTTGCTGGGGGAATGTTTGCTGTGGCCGCAGGAGGACCTCCAGCTACGTTTGGAGGTATAGGTGCACCACTTGATGGATTCGTGGCAGCAAGAGTTTGGCCCGGGGCTGATGTGGCACTCGCGGCTTCCGAAACACCGGTTGCAGGGGGTACTGACGAGGGTGGAACGGTTGCCGGTGTTGTGTCTGGTAAATATAGAAATTTTGCTTGTGAAAAGTGTATGTAAAATGAATAAGGTAATTTACCCATGGGTGTAGTTGTAGGAGCAACAACTGGGGCTGATGTAGCGGCAGCGGTTGTTGCACTTGTCCCAACCGCACTTGGTGGAGCTGCGGCCGATTGTGCTCCAGTTAGGTTAGCAGCAGAACCAGCAGTCGCAGGGGTTCCGGGCAAGCTTGGAGTAACAGCACTAGATGCATTACCACCTGTCGCTGTTGTACCTGCGGTTGATGCCGCCGCTGCATTTGGTGGCGCAGTGCCACCTTGCCACTGTTGTTCCTGTTGCAGACGATGGTGTGCCTGTTGCCTAGCTCTAAATTCTGCAGCTTTCAATTGCTCCAGATGAAATTGTTGGCGCTCCGTGATTAACTGTTGTCGTTGGTATTCCAAACCCTCTCGTTCACGTTCCATAGTAGTTTCCAGTTCCTCAAAATGCCGCAATTTAATTTCGAGTTTCTTCATTTGGGTCTCCACCAAAAGCGCCACAAGAGACTTTATTTTGCGTTCTTCTAAAGCTGCCAAATGTTTGGCCTTGACGGCTGCCGAGGCCAGAGCAGCAGCTGCTGCTGTTTGAACGTTTGTTTCGTTAAAAACTTGTTTTGTTGTATCCAACTCTTTGGAGGCAGAGCTGTCGCCGGAGCCACGCTCCGCCGAAGGATCTTCAGGTTTAACATCGGCACCAGAGCCATCTATGTGATGTAAAAAAGAAAATAAAACGCTTTAGCATTCTCTCAATATCACAGTCATATAAAATTTGTATATTACTATCTTCTTTTTTATCGCTTTCATTCTCAGTTTTGTCTTTTTCTTTTTCATTTTCACTATCATCTTTTTTATCTTTGTCTTTACTAGTATCCTCAGTGGACTTGGTGGGATCTTTTTCTGCATGCAGGAGTAAAAAAATAGCGGCAATGGGGGATATGCAACAAAACATAAACAAAAGTATAATAAAAAAACCAAAAGAAAAGCGATTAGGGGTTGGCCAAACGGAAAAGGAAAGAAATCATTAATAATTAAATTATGACAAATTATAGATCTAGCAAAATATGGCATGGGACGTACCATCTTTCTTGGAAACATCTTTCATTTCTTCATCGCTAGAAGCAGCTGGGGCCGTTGCTTGCACAGCTCCAGGTGCGGTGGCCGTATTTGGATCCTCCTCTTCTTTATCTGTTCCCGTGCCTGCAATTCCACTATTCGCCAATCCATATGATGGATCAAACTTGCCGCCAGCTGAAGCCTTCTCTACATTTTTCATATGATTATCCATTATTGTAGCCGGAACCTCATCCTTTATTGCAGCAAATTCTTCCATAGCTGCTTTAGCTGCTGCTGCAGCCACCCGTGGGTCAACGACAGAGGCTAAGAATGCCACAGTAGACATAATTGGATTGCCTGATTTACTAAAGGGTATGGGTTGGCATCCGAGAGGACCCAAAAATCCTCCATCATCCTCCAAATACGGATCTTCAATGGGCAAGCGCAGAAAATGTAATATACATTCATCCTGTGTGCGGGTACCCACGTGTTCGCAAACCTTGTTCCAATCATCTTTGTGCAATTCCAAACCTTCGAGTAGCAAAAGAGTCTCTTGATCTGTCCATTCGCGTGACAAACTAGCTGCGGTACGATTTTTCATGGCAGCCGGTTTCTTGGCATACTGATCCAACTTCAGACCAAATTGACCTGAACCAGTTGAGGATCCATTCTCAATGGGCTCTGTTTTTATACCAACAGGCGGGGCCTTGTCCAAGGATTCTTCTTTTATTTCCTTGCTTACTGCTCCGCCGGATGGTTTTTTATCCAAATCCAAGAGGGTTTTGGCAGCCGATGGTTGTGGAGTTTTTTGAGGATTCAAAGACTGTATACCCGAGGGTGTGTCCGAAAGTATGTGGAAATGCGACGTAGGGGGAGGACCCATTGGTGTGGGGCGTAATTCTGCATCGATTTGATAATTAATCAAACCCCATTGCTCAAGAAACGCATGCACTCGCATAATAGCACAAACATCACCTGCCAAATTGCGACGGCAGGCAGTGCTGGTTAAATACTCTGTGGGGTTCAGACGATAGGTATCAATCATAAAATTTCTGTACGCCATATATATTTCAGGGGTTTTGGATTTGTTTTTCGAGTTGAAGAACTCGGGCATTGCACGTTTTTCGATGACATGTATAGAGTTGTAGTCAAACCATGCCGAATATGAAGGTACAATAATGTGATGGGTTTGCTCGGTGACATTGTCTTCCATGTCTTCTTTGGCAGAAGATGAAAACTCCTGTGTATTGCTGTTGTCACTTGTTTTGCCAGTTTGGGAATTTTCACCATCGCAGGCAGACATAGCCTGGGTACCACTTCCACCAGTCATTTCATCGTCCAAGTCGGTCAATGTACCGCCTTTAGAAAAAAAGGAATCAAAACACATTATCACACTCAATCTAATAACACATTTTTTTCTTACCTTTTATTGGAATCATGTCATTATCCCCTCTTGATTTATTTCCCGGCGCCGGACTGGCTGTGGACTGCAAAGATGATGTCTTAATCACCTCCTGTAGATTTGTTTCGGCTGGAGGATCATCCATGTCTCGTGTTAAATCTTCGTCCTCCTCGTCATTTCGTGATTTCTTATGCAACACAGCAGGTGAACGTTTTCTTTTTCCCGACTTTGATGAAGAGCCAGGAGAAGGGGAACGTCTGCGCTTTTGTTTGGCTGCAGCCGGTGTAGCACTAGCCGATTTCTTCTTCTCGTCCACTCCACCCGACATTATATCATCGATGGACAGACGCAGCTTGTGAGTTTTCTTTTTACCCATTTCATCAACTTCATAGTCCTCTTCGGCCATCCACTCATTGTATTGCTCCAAATCGTTAATCCATGATGCCGACACCCGCCATCGTTCAGCTGGCGATTCGGGATTCTCGAGCACGCTATCCGGTAGTTCTAAGGTATTTGGTGTCCATGTATCATAGGACTCGGGAAAATAGTACCAATGCATCATAACATGGTTGCCGCGTTTAAATATGGGGCGGGCATATTCGTCCGGATGTGGATCTACTTCAGGATATATTATATGAGTAGCTTCTTCTTCATCCGAGACAATTTCCACACGGCGAGTTGCCAAAATCTCCCTTAAACGTGTCGCCAACTGCTTATCGACTTCGGGGCGTATGTAGATGAAGGGGGTACGATAGAGTTCTGCCTCTACCAAAGCCTGTTCTATGTCAATCAGCAGTTGAATATTAGGATCCTTTCGTGTTGGATTCTTACCCACAGAAAAATCAAATTTCTTTCCCCTTTGTTCGGCACGAAAACGAAACATGGTGGAAAATATAACGCAGAGGCCACCATTGGGCTTGAAATCCAAAAAGAAACGCATCTGCAAGAAAGAAAATTCATGGATAAATATAATATTCAAAATTATTCTCGCTGCACACAAAACAAAACGCACTACTTACCGGTATACGAGTCGCTGGAGGTTCCGGCGAATTTTTGCCCAACTTTGCTTCCACATACTGCAAGAACTGCACCAGCAACTGCGACAATGATTCTTTGGTGATTGGCTCATTACTACCAGCTAAATACTAAAGAAATAAAATTATTTTTAGTTTGGCAAACTTATCTTCAGATTCGTAATAGCGCCATTTTTCAATGCCTATCCAATCACATCCTCTTTGTGTGGCGAATTCACTATTTTTTGTTTTTGTTGTCGGCTATACTTACTTTTTTACAATTTTTCTGCAGCCACTGTCTTATCGTTTCAAAGCCCTGTAGCGACTCGGCTGAATTGAAAAAGTCTATATTAGGACTTCCGTCCTTCTTGGGACCCAAAGTACACATATTTTCCTATTGAATACAATCTATTTTCTACACAAATTAACAAATTAATTCTTCACACACAAAATTACTTTTCTGTACCAGAAACGACGCACGGATAGAGAGCTGCCACATTACAGAGAATGTGTAAAGTAATCGATTGTAGTGAACTCGGTACTTGGTTGTCAATGCGAAAAAGAGAAATAAGAAAAAGACAAGCAAAAGAAAAAAACTGTAGATGTCGCTTTTTTGTTCGTCATTTATGTTTTATATATGAAAGCATTGTATTTATTTTTGGATCATGTTTTGGCAAGTTATTCTTTGTAGAATACATTTATTATAATTTACGTAAATATCGACCGATATTCACTAACATGTGTTCCCATTTTCTTCGTCACCAATTTTTCTAATGCTTTTTGACAGACATACGGGCGAAAAGTACACAAAAAAAAATTGGAAAAAAATTTTTGATAAATTTTTGTTTTGTGTCCACTCTTATTCATTTTCTATTTAAATGCATTGTCTAACCACATTGATAACGCAATTTGTTGCCCTGTTTTGTATAAGGATGACATACATCTAGTTTCCCGCAATCTTTCCTATCTCGATATGGAGAATGGTGGCAATCTTAAAACCCGTTTACACTGCTCTTTAAATCCAGATTCAATAGCTCGATTGTCTGTTTTCCCTTTATAAAAACAGCTGACGAGAGCCTTAGATCCGGATTTAATGAGCAGGGGTTTTACATTAGCAAGAGTTTTTTACATTAGCAAAAGTCAATTCATGGCTGAGCGACAAGGTTATGGTGTTTGGGTCTCTTAGTCGTACTAATGCGGAATTGGACATACATATCGATGGTACTAGAGTATTAATGGTCGATAACATGACATGTTTGGAAGTAGTACTTGATAGGAAATTAGATTTTTCATGCCACAATTTTGTGTCTCTTTTCCGCACAGTGGCTCGCTAAGGCAGTTTCTTGTGTCGCATAATTGTTTCTTGACCCTAAATCCGATTTGTGTCCAGATATTCTAGTTTTTAATTTATTTTTATTTGTCCGACGTAATATTGCTCACGGTTGTCCGTTTCATTTCCTGAGCAACTAATTTTATAAATAACATTCGATCTCTCCATTTTATCAATTTTGCTTTTCGTATTTGAAAGCACCGATTTTAACACGTTTGGCAGTTTTTGAGCTATTTTATATTTTTGTCTATTCTATATATTGCAGAGTTTTTTATTCTTTCCGATATGCCCGATATGTATATAATCGATTTATACGTTGTTGTTGATTCCCCGTTTAAATTAATTAAGACCCACCAATGCATTGCAATAATAATATGCGATCAAGTCACAATTCAACGTTCAACCATAAATCAACATTTCGAGTTTTAAACAAATTTAAGAAAATTACCCCATAATTGAATATTTTTTTGTTCCAATTAGATATCATTGGATTTCACGATGATTAATTTTTCGAAATAAAAGCCGTTAGTGTTTAGTTTGTCACATCAGCTGACATATTTGTCTGTTAACAATATGGCAAGTCCACAGAAACGCCATAAATTGACTGGCATTCTTGGATTGCTTGTCAGTATAAATTTGAGAGTATCGCGACGATGGCTTTCCCTGAGAAATTTGAAAATTCTAATCGAAGTGAATTGAAATTAAATCGGTGTGCTAAGCCTTATGTGAAATTAAAAAATATTCAATAATTTTGTGTGTACATCTCCAAAGTAGGCAGGAACAACACCACACTAGTGTCTAGCCTCTAATTTGCAACGCAACGCAAAGCAAAAATGTGATTGTGGAAAAATCAATTCGTTGGCAGAATTTGGAAATTGTGTGTGACATATACAAGAAAAAGAAATACTCCACAATTCCGCAGCGGCAAAATCGTGTGTTTTTCATAAATCTCCCTAAAAGAAATATATATGAAAAAGAAGAAAAGATGTATATATAACTTGCTTCTTATCAAATAGAAAAAAGTATTGAGTTCAAGTGGCTGAAAAAAAGTAAAAGTACACATAAAATCTAACAATTGCAAGCAATTGTACACCGAAGCAGCACACCAATACACACGCAACAAAGTGCTAGATTGTACCATTGCACCTACATACCATACAAAGAAAAGCTGAATCTACGAGAATTTTTAAGGATAGACCAGCACATAGAGTAAGTATTGCAAATAGTTTTTCCATCCGAAAAGGATTGCAGCAAGCACAGCCCATTATCGTTATCTCAGACATATCTATGAGGCGTTGGAAAAATGTTTTTGTAGTGGTGAAAAAGAAGACAAATAGTTGTGTACGTGTGTTTGTTATGCGAGTGTGTCAAGCATCGCCTTTGTGGTGAACAGTATTGCCAGATTCGCCAACTTCTGCAATGTTCTAAGAACATAGACAACATAACCGGGCAACCGGTTTATAGCAACTCGTTTGTGTACAACCTAATTTGAGGCGTAAATTGTATGTTAGCAACTATCTTATTAAGACTGGTACTATGTTTGTTTTTTACCGTTGAAACCCCATTTGATTATTTTTTGAAACATTACACAAACAACAATGATATAATAACAAATTTATTAAAATTGTATCATAAGTAATGAGGGAATGAATGAAATCAACAAGTTTTCTGCTTTAAAATCTGTTATCTAAAAAAAGTAAACGGCAAAAGAATCGCGAAAAGCGAATATAGTACCAGCCTTTACTTGTAATAGTTTGTTACACTCAGCTCGAATTTGCAATTTACCCACGAACATTAATCCATTAATAACAGGGTTACCATTAAGTAACAGGGTTACAAAAATGTAGCTAACTTTAAACTGAAGCTTCAGTTTTCTTCTAACCAGATGAATTCGGAGCCATTTAAAAATTATTAAAAAAAAAGTACGAGAGAATAAAAACAAAAATCCCTGATGATACTATTGGGTTGCCCAAAAAGTAAATGCTGATTTTTTAAAAGAAAGTAAATGCATTTTTAATAAATCTTAGAATGAACTTTAATCAAATATACTTTTTTACACTTTTTTTCTAAAGCAAGCTAAAAGTAACAGCTGATAACTGACAGAAGAAAGAATGCAATTACAGAGTCACAAGCTGTGAAAAAATTTGTCAACGCCGACTATATGAAAAATCCGCAATTACTTTTTGGGCAACCCAATATATTCGTTTTCCACAGTTGCAACACACACATTTTTCACGGTTACTTTTTTGAAAATCTACCAAAATCTCAAAACATACTGAAACTCAATCAAATCAGCAAGTTTTTTTCCTTCAAAATCGTAATCGTACGTAATTGCCTTTGATAATTTGATAGTAGAACAGTAGTGTCGTAAATAAAAAAATTATATAAATGTAGGTTTCAAGCTTGGCAGTCGAATTGGACTTATGAGATACCAAAAAATTGGGTTGCCCATTGCATTTTTAATAAAACTTAGAATGAACTTTAATCAAATATACTTTTTTTACACTTTTTTTCTAAAGCAACCTAAAAGTAACAGCTGATAACTGACAGAAGAAAGAATGCAATTACAGAGTCACAAGCTGTGAAAAAATTTGTCAACGCCGACTATATGAAAAATCCGCAATTACTTTTTGGGCAACCCAATATAAACGAATAAGGAATAATTTGTAGTGTTAAAAAAATGTAACCGTGAAAAATATGTGTTTTCACCTTTGAAAAACTAATATAGTAGCTGCATCAATTTCAAACTTTAAGCTAATTCAGAATGCAATGGTTGAAAAATGTACCACCCAAACTTACTTTGGCCTGTTATAGCAAGGTAACGATAATAGCCCGGTCCAGATTTGATAATCCTTAGAGTATAAATGATTTGCTCTAAATAGGGCTTTATTTAAATAAAAAGCAAGTTTATGTTGGCATTAAATGGCATGTAGTTTAAACAATGTATGTCCTTTATATGAAACAAATAATTGTTGTTATCATTCTTTTAAATCGAAACTTGTTTTTCTAAAATTCTACGAGTGGTGCTTTGGCAATAGGTTTATTTTTTATTATTAAAACCTAACAACAATATTTTTTCTTTATTACTTTCCCGCTTGCAATGCATTTGATATTGAGGGCACGCATTCTGCTGATAAGAGGATTAAAAACGTTTGTTTGGCGACAAGTCAATATGCACATATACATGTATATTTATATATGTGGGTTTCACGTTTATGGTAGTTCTACGAACATGAATAGTACCATGTTCTTTGGAAAATGCATACACTTAAGCAAACAAGACTGTTTATAGATTTCCCATCGAAGGAGGCGCAAAGCAAATCTAGAGGGTAGATATATTATCAATATTTGATATACCCTGGACGAAAATTTAAATGCTTTTAGCTTGGTATAACCCTCCAAACATTTTCGAGTTCATTTCTTACTCCTTCTCTGAATTGGCACTTTTTTGGTAATTTGTAGAAATTTCATGACTTAAAAGAACAAAATACATTTCTTTCGCCATTCTATCATTCATGTTTCGCTAAATTGTTTCACATCATCGATTTTTATGTTATTGCTTGTGACGTTAACTCAAAAATCCCTACACACATGTGAATGTATAACCCCGTTTACACTGTTTTTTAAATCCGGATTTATTGACTCGATCATCTGTTTTCCCTCTATAAAATCAGCTCACAAGAGCCTTAAATCCGATTTTAATGAGCAGTGTAAACGGGGTTTATGTTTGCTTAAGGTGCCATCACACGACATGTTCTTGTCTTATGACACGTAAAATTTTGCTATTGTCAAAATTGAATACAAGTGTGGTACGAATAAAATTAACACATTAAAATCACTTTTCAAAATAGCACTGTGATTTTTCGGTTAAAGGGTGCTTTATTCCTTCTGACAAAAACATAAAGAGATATGCTGTTTTTGTTGTAAGTTTAATGAAAGCAACCCCAAATTAAATTGTTTTTACATTTTAACAATTTGTAGCCATAAAATATCAGTGTTTGCTCGCATTTTTAGGTTATGTCATACAAAAATTATATACGAGTGTGATAACAAAAATTATGAATCGTATGTTAGGGTTGATATTCTATTCTGCTTTCGGAATAGTCGCGGAAATTTTAAAATTTTTTAATGTTTTTGTTTTCATACCAAAACACGTTTTTTATCTGCACTTTTCGTTTTCTCTATTTAATTTAGTTTTTTTTCGCATATAAATAAGAAAAATTAGCCATTGGGACCAATAAAACATTGGAGTTTGACAGCATTCCGCCTGAAAATCTTAACAGAATACTTAGCTTAAGTAGTCAATTTTGACACACAATGAAATACCAATGATACATAAAAAGTGGCATAAGACAAGAACATGTATTGGGTTGCCCAAAAAGTAATTGCGGATTTTTTAAAAGAAAGTAAATGCATTTTTAATGAAACTTATAATGAACTTTTATCAAATATAATTTTTTTACAATTTTTTTCTAAAGCAAGCTAAAAGTAACAGCTGATAACTGACAGAAGAAAGAATGCAATTACAGAGTCACAAGCTGTGAAAAAATTTGTCAACGCCGACTATATGAAAAATCCGCAATTACTTTTTGGGCAGCCCAATAGTTTTATAGAGCCTTTAGCCTTCTGTATTCAAGTAAGGCATGCAGCACAGAGCGAGTGCATACGCCTCGCAATCGGGAGGTTGGCTGTTCAAATCCCAGTCGGGTTGAACTCATTGCGAAAAAAAATTTGAACATTAAGACCGACAAGAAAAGAGAAGTAAATAAAGAAATAGAAATAAAAATATATAAAGATGATCGTCGTCCTAACATCCGAAAAAAACAGACGAATCAAATTTTCTCGTTGGTATATATCGCCAAATTGCATGTTTTCTCCAGTACCGAGACCCTAATTAGATTTATAAATGATATCGCCTGAGATCGTTTCCACTTTCTTGAGTGCAGATTAAGTGACTCGTACGATAGAAAATGTTTGCAGGGAATTGGTATCGGTTGTTTCAAGAAGAACGGTTTATGTGGAGCAGTGATGGACACAATAACACTGTTGAAACGACCAAGCTGTATTTGTGTGAGTATCATCAAACAGCAACTAAATGAAAAAGCTTTAAAATAGAGACAGTCGAACGAAGTCACACTAAGCTGTTTACACTGTCTGTGTGCTGCTTTTCGTTTTGTATTTCGGATGTGTACACTGCCCATACATGTTTTTGAGTATCACACTGCGACTTCTAGTGATTAAAGGCTAGTACTATGTGAACTTTTCACAGTTGAAAACATTTCTCTTGGCAACTAATGTTTCGATAATTAACAAAAATCTCAATGATAACACGATCTCCCTTATTGCCGTTGGCGATGGCGTAGTTTAATGGCGAAATTTTTACAAAATGGTATTTTCGTTGTCGAAGACGAAAATTTGGCATAACAAAATAGAATTCTACTGTCATTTTTGACGAAAACGAACGATATATAAGGTAGTTATCAAAAGAGTATGGAACCTACTTTTACATCATTTTTGTTTTATTTATCACATTATTTTTCTATTATCAAACTGTCGAAGGTGAATAAGCTACAGAATTTTAGGGGAATAATGGTTAATACTTTTATTAAATTTTTTTCATAAATCATGAGGGAATATCCTTCTGACTATAAACATATATTTTTTTTCTTTCAAAATCTTTCGTAATCGTGAAAATATTTGAAACTATAAAAACGAGTTAGGTTGGGCCGGCCCGATTTTTTTATAAAGTCTACCATGAATCGCAGTTCTTTGCATGGTTTTTCTTTATAGGTATACTCTCAAAAAGAATGATGGGAGTTCATAAAAAATCCCCATTGACTTGTAATATGCTAAGAAAAGAGTTGTAGCCACATTTGCATGTGGAGGTGGCGTTCCTCGTCAAGCTCTTATAGGCGAGCAAGTTTGTTCCGGTCTATTGGTTAATAAATGCGGCCATTGGTTAATAAATGCGTCAATATCTCTACTTTTCGTATCGAGCATCATAGGTACTCAGTATTTAAGAAAAAGCCGGTGCCACCCGTCCTCTGACTGAGACTCTCCACTCGATGACGCTAATTGTCCGCGACTGCAGTTGCAGCTACTCCATATGAAGCATAACAAGCGACTTTAATTTGGCGGCCTTCTCGGATATAGAAGGGCCTTTTAGTAACGTGGAGTTGGGGTCCTTACATCCGCGGGCCATGTGAGGTCGTGTCCTGTCGGGAGATACTGCCCTCAGATTGTGCTGGGTCCTGAGCCATCAAGTGGTGGCGGAAAAAAAGGCATCTGACGGGCCGGCCAGGATTGATTCGCGGAAGTATTTTGTCCGTGCCTCGTTTCTTCTCAATAAGATCTCTACAGTCTTTCGGCCTCTAATGATTCTGCACATTGGTCTCAGCACAAGATTTTCGTTTATCTCTCTTTCTTTGTCTTCAGACGCATGGGCATGTCTATGTGCCAGAGCAATCCCCCCCTACTTTCATCCTTCTCTCTGTAACGAACACAATGGACCAAAGATCTCAGAGTGAAGCGGTTGGCAACTGCGGCCTTATGGTAAATACATGTTGTGATAACGCCTTAAGCAATTTTTAAAATGACCCAGTTATTTACATTACCTTGTTAAATGCACCATGTGTCCGTTACCATCCTTTCAACCTGTCAAAGGTTAACAATCAAAAACGTAAAATAACTTTCCTTATAACGGTTAAATTGCGAATTTTTTTTCGTTTTAGATAATGGATTTTGAGCAAAAAACTTGCTGATTTAATTCAGTAGGACATTTCCCAACAACTTATGAAACATTGAAATTTTGCATTGTTGCAAAAAAGTTATAGCGTGCAAAAGTCAGCTGATTTTATAGAGGAAAAGCAGATGATTGAGTCATTAAAACAGGTAAACGTACCTTAATACTCGAGCCAACATAAAATAAACATTGCTGCGACTTAAAGTGAGCCACTGTAGATTAGTATGACCACATACAAATACATACATACATTTAAATGTATTTATATCTGTTGTTTAAGTGTTCATTTGACCACAACAAAAAAAAAATAATTATAATTTAAAAGTTCCATATTTTTCCATATTTACGAATACTTTCAAGATAATGAGATTTTAATGCATGTAAAAAAAAGGTCGACATTTTTTTGGAAAATTTGCTTTGATGTTTTTCCAAATTGTGAAACATTTACCAGAATTTTCTTTGCAACAAAAAAAATATTGGTAATTGAATCTAAAAAAAGAAGAAGAATTAAACATTTTTGCTTAGATTGTTAAAGGGGATGGACATTTTTTCTTAAGTAGAGGAGGGATTTTTATTTCTATTTGTTCTGGGCAAGTCACCGCTAGCAGTTATATAACTGAACAAAAGCCTAGAGCCACGGATATGTATATGTAACAATATCAAACACTCAAGGAAGTTAAATATAGTCGATCTATAGATCTAGTCGATCCATAGAGCTTATCGTCCATGACAATGCGAATAATACGATCCAGCACATGGTGCTGGCAACTGATGTTTTTTCAATCCCATGGCAGCCGGTTGTACGTAGCGGATTGACCCGATGAAGTCCTTTATCCCGTGCCGAGCTTACCAAGTACTGCTTCGCCCGACCAACTTCCTTGTATATAGCCTTGTGGCCTTGACTGACATGGGATAAGGATTTCAATGCCCACAGCGAAAAGCTGGCAGACCGTTGCTAATCCGTGGGACTATAGCTTTGAGCCCCAGTGTATAATACACTGCTACAACAACAACAATAGCTTTGAGCTTGTAACGAGGCGTTTTGCAATGCCTGTTGGGTTATGCTTCTTTTTCCTCCTTTTTCACCCTAATGTACATCTTATATATAGAAATCAATTTATGTTTGTTTGTTTGTACGTATTTTCCGTATAGACTCAAAAGCGGCTGAACCGATTTTCTTAAAATTTCCACAGATAGGTGCATAATGATTCCGTCGTGAAAATAGGGTACTAAATTTTTTGATATCTGAAGAAACGCTTATTTTCAGAAACGCCAGATCTCGGAGATGGGTGGTGCGATTTTGGCACGCCGTTAAGACTCGCCTATAAAAGGAAGGCCCCTTATAATTGAGCTTAAACTTGAATCGGACTGCACTCATTGATATGTCAGAAGTTTGCCCCTGTTCCTTAGTGGGATGTTCATGGGCAAAATTTGCATTTAATCACAACAGTATGGACTCAAATGAAAGGTATTTAAGATTAAAAAAAATGTATCAGATATCTTATTTTCGGACCAAGTGTTTGAGGGAAGTACTTGCCGATGAAGATCCGGGTCAATCCGGAGCGTACAACCGGCTGCCATATTATTGACTGCAGGCAAGTATTTTCAGGGCTTCGTTTCTACTTCTGGATTTGTCACGAAATTGCTAAGAATTTCCACTTGAAACCACTGATTATCCGCGACTGCGGTTGAAGCTACACCGTATAAATACGAAGCATTCCACTATCCGCAACCTGTAGCTCTCAGCTAAGCTTCCCATGATAACAACGAGCAATAAACAAATCGGAGCTGAAAGTTTTATCGTGTGTGGTGCTCAAAGTTATCCCTTGATTAAATACTGATGTTCGATATGACAAGGCGAGTTATTGGCGCCTTTAAAAACCAATGGCCGTTACATTTCCACGGCGATGGTGCTTTTTCACCTATAGCAGCTTGACGAGGATCGATACTTCCACATGTAAATATGTGGCCACTACAACAACTTAAGCGGCAGACTGAGGAGATAACTACCGCAAAATTTTTTTTTATGTTATGTCAACGCATTTGCTTAATAGGGGAATATACTATCATCACTGACCTAGTAAATTTCTTATGGTTATTAAACTTTAAGTACCTATGTTCATAAATATATTGGGTTGCCCAAAAAGTAATTGCGGATTTTTTAAAAGAAAGTAAATGCATTTTTAATAAAACTTAGAATGAACTTTAATCAAATATATTTTTTTTACACTTTTTTCTAAAGCAAGCTAAAAGTAACAGCTGATAACTGACAGAAGAAAGAATGCAATTACAAAGTCACAAGCTGTGAACAAATTTGTCAACGCCGACTATATGAAAAATCCGCAATTACTTTTTGGGCAACCCAATATTTTTGTGTATTACAGCTGGGGAGCCAATTTTCCTACTTGTAAATTTGTATACCCTCTACCATAGAATGGGGGTATACTAATTTCGTCGTTCTGTTTGTGACACCTAGAAATATGCCTCTTAGACTTCATAATGTATATATATTCTTGATCGGCATGATTTAGCCACGTCCGTCCGTCCGTCTGTCTGTCGTAAGCACGCTAGCTTTCGAAGGATTAAAGCTAGGCGATTGAAATTTCGCATAAATACTTTTTATTAGTGTAGGTCGGTTGGGATTGTAAACGGGCCAATTCGGTCCATGTTTTGATATTGTTGCCATATAAGCCGATCTTGGGTCTTGACTTTTTGAGCCTCTAGAGGGCGCAATTCTCGTTCGATTTGATTGAAATTTTGCACGTGGTGTTTTGGTAACGTTTGCAATAACGTTGCTCATTATGGTTCATAGCGGTTCATAACCTGATATAGCTGCCATATAAACCGATCTTGAGTCTTGACTTCTTCAGCTTTTAGAGGGCGCACTTCTTATCCGATTAGGCACTAATTTTGCACGTGGTGTTTTGATATCACTTCCAATGACTGTGCTAAGTATGGTTCAATTCGGTCTAAAACCTGGTATAGCTGCCACTTCTTGAACCGCTAGAGGGAGCAATTCTCATCCGATTTGGTTGAAATTTTGTATGAGGCGTTTTGTTATGACTTCTAACAACTGTATTAAGTATGTTGCAAATCAGTGCATAACCTGATATGGCAGCCATATAAACGGATCTGGGATCTTGACTTCTTGAGCCTCTAGAGGTCGCAATTCTCATCCGATTTGGCTGAAATTTTGTTCAACGGCTTCTCGCATGACCTTCAACATTCGTGTCTAATATTGTCTGAATCGATACTGCTCCCATATAAACCGTTCTCCCGATTTTGCTCCTTGAACCCCTACAAGGCGCAATTCTTATTCGTATGGACTGAAATACAAAAAATGACTTCTACAATGTTCAGCATTCAATAGTTTGCATAAAGCATTGTTTGCCTAAAAAGAGATTCCGCGCAATGAACTGGACAAACCCGACCGACTAATGGTGGAGGGTATATAAGATTCGGCCAGGCCGAACTAAGCACGCATGTTTGTTTTAATTAGATTTTATTTTTTACCGTTTTCCATATCGTATAGATAATTTTACTCAGATAGCTTGTCTTGTAATACAGTTATTTGGCCGTAAAAATTTTTGATTTATAATGGAAGAAATAATAAAATAATAAATACTAAGCTATACGCTAGTGGCCTCCTTAATTGGATGTGCCTGGAAAATTCGCATTATTTAGATAGTTTGCTTTAACACCCAATCTTCATTGCTCAAAATGTCAATCCTTTCAAAAGGCTTGTCAAAGAGCAATGAAGAGTTTTTTGGTGTCAAAGTCCTGTTAACCTTAGTCATCGTGATTACCAAGGCAACGACCTTAAGGCACCAACAATTGCAGTTGTACTTTACATGTATTCAAGCATTGTGGTGGCATCACCCTCGCACAGCTGTAGGCTCTAATAGTACAGACACAATTTTTGTTGTTGTTGTTGGTAGCTGATAAATTAAAGTGCATTTAGAGGAGCGAGAAAAAAGTACATCAACAAAAGAATAATAGATTTAATAATTCCCAATACTTAGCCTGAACCCATTAAATTGTTCGAGAGAGTTTAAAAGAAAATTTCCATGACAATTTTTAAAAGCATCTGTCTTCTGTCCCAATTTAGTTTTAATCAACCAAACACCAGTCAGCCTTCTTTTGCCTTGTAGTCGTCATTCACACAGTGCATTCATAAGCTTTTTCATTTCTATCTATTCCAGGCGCAATTATTCTGCCGGACGTCATCAAAAGCAACTATAACAAGATATAGGCGGCGACTGGTATAGGCTGCAGCTGCTGTTATTTGCTAGTGTACTTGGGTTAGGAGGGTGCAACGGATAACAGCAATGACATCAAGGTGAGTCTACGCCGTCACACTTTGCAGCGGCAGCAGCAGCAGTAGCTGGTAGCTGGTAGCAACAACAGCAAATACGCTTTAAATGTTTGCAACTGTTTAAATATAAATAATTATATTGGGTTTTCTCTTCTCTGTCATTGGAACTCCACCATGTTAATCATTATACACTGTGTTCTTGCTTTTGCATTGTAGACTTGATCGTCTGTTCATTTTATTGGAATCGGGTTCATCGGCCGTAACACGAAAGGCTGCTGCCAAACAAATTGGTGAAATTCAAAAGTTATATCCTCAAGAGTTGCACACTTTGCTTAATCGTCTCATTGGCTATTTGCATAGTTCGTCATGGGACACACGCATTGCAGCCGCTCAAGCTGTGGAAGCCATACTCAGCAATGTGCCCGAATGGCGGCCCGAATTGTATGCAGCGCCAATAAAGAAGGAAATCAAAAAGGAGGAGACGGCTGCAGATGAAGAGAGCAGTTGTCATTCTAATGCTTCTTCCACAACAACAGCAACCTCGGTTTCGGTCAATAGTGATTTGTACAAGGAGCGTTATCTATCATTTGCCGAATTCAATCTAGAGCAAGTGCTAAAGAAGGGAGCCAGGCTTATAGGCTCAGAGGGTTTGGAATTTGATTTTAATGAAGAAGCCCTAGTGGGGCGTGGGGAGGCCGCTGGCCTAGGCGGAGCGGATAATGCCGCCGAGCGTTTGAGTCGCCAAAGAGCTTTGCTAAACGAAAAGTTGGGCTTGACGCAAGCCTCTAAATTGGGAGTTAATTTAACAGATTTAATTTCCGATGAAGATATGATGCGTAGTGGCAGCAATTACAACATAAATGAGGAAAAAGTCCCAGTCGAGCATATACTCAATATCAAGCCCAATGTGAATTTGATGCCCACCAATGGCCAACAATTAAGTTGTCGCGAAATGAATCGGGCCAAAAGAAAGGCCAGGCAAAATGCGGCCTCTATGTCGTCGGCAAGCGGTGTTATGCCAGCCTCAGCATCCTGCTCAAATGGCTCTGCCGAAGAACCGGAAAAGAAGAAACTTAAAACAGCGGGTGAGGGTCAGAGGCAGGATATTTTCTACAGTTTGAATGGTAAGTTAGCAATAAAAAACAACAAAAGTAAGGGACCTAACAACAATTTTTCTTCTTAACCCCACAGATCCTGTGCCCGATGCCACAGGTTCTTGGATAGATGCCACACATTGGCCTCTGGAGAATTTTTGTGCCCGCCTTTATGTGGATTTGTTTAATGCCAAATGGGAGGTGCGTCATGGAGCCGCAACGGCATTGAGGGAACTCATTAACAAGCAGGCAATGGGAGCTGGGAAAAGTATGAATATGACCAGAGAAGAGGTTTGTGAAAAACTGTGCCCCTAACAATAATGAAAGCCATATTTAATGCCTCCTTTTTCTTTTAAGCAGATGCAGCACTATCATAACCTATGGCTAGAGGATGCTGCACTACGACTACTTTGTGTTCTCTGCCTAGATCGCTTTGGTGATTTCATTTCCGATCAAGTGGTGGCACCTGTGCGTGAGACTTGTGCCCAAGTTTTGGGAACAATTGTCAAAGAAATGGAAGCCAATAAAGTCCATGAAATTGTCTACATTCTACGCACCCTATTGAAACAAAGCGAATGGGAGGTACGCCATGGTGGTCTATTGGGCATGAAATATGTGTTTGTAGTACGCGAAGATTTGCTGCAGATCTATCTGCCGCAAACCATCAATGATATTTTATTGGGCCTATTCGATAGCGTCGATGATGTGGGTGCTGTTGCTGCCTCCACCCTTATACCGGTGGCCACATGGTTGCCCAAACTGTTAAATGCCACTCAGGTCTCATCGATTGTCAAGATGTTATGGGATTTGCTGCTGGACCAAGATGAATTGACTTCAGCCAGTAATAACTTTATGGGTCTTCTATCTGCCATACTATGTCTGCCGAATGCTTCTTCCTGGATTCAGTAGGTCAACTTTGGCGTAAACTATGATAAAATAGTGATCATTCTTTTCTTTCCTTTATTTCTTTTCTTTAAACATAGAATGGAACCCATGTCTACCTTGATACCTCGCCTATGGCCATTTCTCTCGCACAGCACCAGTTCGGTGCGCAAATCCACTTTAGTAACTCTACAAACATTGACCAAGAACACCTTAAACGAAAAGTCCGCTGTAATACAAGCCGAAACTACGGTCATAATGAAAACTCCCAACTCACCAGCGTCCGCTCCCAATACACAGCTGAGTTTTGATTCCAAGAGCCTTAGGCTTAATTTTGGAGTCATTGAATGGGATTGGAAGCTATTGCAGGAAGCCTTGCGGCATGTTTATCAACGTATTCTAGTCGAGCCTTTGGCTGAAATTCAAGAAATGGCCAAATTAGTGTGGCTTAATTTAATAGTAAATGCCGATTTGGGAGCTTTGCTGCATGCCGCCTGCCCATATGTATCCTCATGGATTTGTTTGGCCATGCAACCGCCGCGTTTGGCCTTTGATCCTTCCATACTTATTCAAGCTGCATCATCGCATGCGACAACAACATTGGATGGCAATACCCCAGCGCAACGTAGACGCCATCATCGGCTGGCCGATGATTTGGGGGGATCCAACGCTTTGGCAATACAAAAACTATATTTGGGTGGTTCGGAATCAACACCCATAGAGGTAAGGGAAAAAAACTATGTGCGAGCACGTGTGACAGCCTCTCGCGTTTTGGGTTCCCTTTCGCATTATCTGGTGCAACCGGCCCCAGGAGTAGTTTATTCACCAGAGACTGAAAGCAGTCCCATGGATTGCTATGCCAAAGTTTTATTGGGTCATTTGAAATCGCGTTCGGCCGTACAGCGTCTGGTCTGCAGTCTCATTATAGCCTTTTGGGCTAAAAGTGACCCTAAGGTATGCCCTGGTCCCCTGGAATTGCAAGAAAAATTGCGTAGTTGCGTCATGGAATATATTTACTATGAAGAAGTAGCTGTATCCCTTACAAGGTGGGTGGCTTTGAGTCTGAACTCTGCTATTGAAACGTGATAAAAAATTTTGTTGTTTTTTTTTTGTTTTTTTTTTCGCTTTGCAGACTGCATCAAGAGACCCAAGACTTTATAGCCACTCTAAAACAATACAAAATTCCCATACATGATTTTGATCACGCCAAAGTCTTGAATTTGGATCAAATAGAAGCTGTAGCCACCACACTAACAGCTGATCTACGCAACCACCCGTTAAAACCGAAGATTCTGGAAATGTTGGAGGATCGACGCAAGGGTCTGCAAAGTGCCTATCAGCAAACCTCCAGCGAACAAGCCAAATACAATATCAGTACACAAGCTGCCTTGGCGGGAGCCATAGTATGCCTGAAATGTTTGCCCGAAAAGCTGAACCCCGTGGTCAAACCTATGATGGAGTCCATAAAAAGGGAGGAGAGTGTGTTGCTGCAAGAACTGTCATGTGAATTTCTAGTGGAATTTATGGATCAAGTTTGTGATCGAGAACCTAGTCCGAATAGTAAACTGCTGAACAATCTGTGTGCCCTACTTAAAAGCGACAATGAATTTACACCAAAAATTGTATGACTAACAAAAACACGACGTTTCCAGTTGTCCCATTACAAACATAATTTTTTTTAATTATCTATAGGTCGGTGCTCCAGTGGCGCTGTATAAGACTCCCGCAATAAATTCTGCAAGTGACAGCGATTCCTCGGTTTATTATGGCATTTTAACGCTAAGTTTACAGCAAAATATGAATGCCAATGGCAGATCATCCAGCTCTTCCGGTAATTCTAGTGGTGCTGGAACACCTAGCACATCCAGAGGTCCTGGTAGACCTTCGTTAAGTGAAACATTGGCTGCTGCCGCCGCTGCTGCCCAGGCAGCTGAAGCTGGCACCAAGTCCATAGCCAATGAGTTGGAACTAAAAAGAAATCGCATACAACGCATTGGTTCATCGTGTGCCATTATAAAACTATGCCAACACTTTGGCAATCAACTAATGGAGAAAGTTCCCGTCTTCGAACAATTGATATATAAAAAGATCATGCAATTTATGGCGGCCTTTCCCAAAACGGAAATCCTAAGCAATATCATCATAGATGTGGGACAAACAAATGATTTGATGACTTCGTTGCAGCTACTGGAAACGGCCGCACCTTACATCCATGATGATCTGCATGAGAAATTGTTTGAACTATTGCCTGCATTGGGGAATCTAATAGCGCATCCTTTTAAAGCGGTGAGTAATGGGTGGAATTCTTTGTCGACATTTTTAGGTTAGTTGCAAAAAAAAAAACGCGCCTATTAATAGGTTTATAGGTGTGCCCTTCAAGGTGTATGATAAGCTTTGGGTACTTGTTGTTGTTCAGGGTAATCATGTATTATATGTATAGGATATACTGACATCATTAAAAATTAAATTGGATCAAGACTATTCTACTACACTTGTCAGTCTTGAGAAAGTTTTTCACCGAAGTCGCTGGTGGGGAAGATTTAAGTATATCTTAATGAGCAGTGGTGGGACGGGGCAGAATTTAACAACACTGATATAAAGTGTGTCCGTGTACTCAAAAATTTCTGCAAGTTGTTACTTGGAAGTCCTTCGCGTATTGTGCGTGAGAGCTAATGTTGAGAGTTTGGGTAATTGACAGCTTCCAAATTTCTACTGAAGTTTTTTCCCCAGCAGAAATTTCTGGGAAAAAATCATCAAGTTGGCATTTGCAATCTCAATTACCAAACTCTCAAAATTTAGCTTGCTCTCATACACTCCTCCCATCACTTCTGCTGGCAAATAAAGTACGCGAACAACTTCCAGTAACAATTTGTGCAAATTTGGAGAAATTTTTGAGTACACGAATAGACTTAAATATGTTCGTTCCGTTTTTTTAGTGGAGAAAACAGCTGACTCGAAAGAGTGAAGCAAAGAAAACCATTCGTTTAATCGATTCCGGATGAGGGGCAGTCTAGAGCCAGAAATGATCCTTGGTCGATCCCTGTACATAGTACAGGCTGCAGCTCGAATCGGTAGTCTGTCGGATGGCTTTTGTTATCCCTGAAAAGTTGGGACTATTTGCGATGTATTGCCAGAATCAGAATACAAAGGGACTGGTCCTTAAAATACACATGTACGAATTTTTTATGTCGACTCACGTTCGCGCAGGCTCACAAGACAAAGATTTTACTCACGAAAATATCAAGACTAACGAAAAACTTAGGAATCAAGGTTGAAAAAATATTTTTTCATGAAGCGAATAATAGTGTTTTTTTGCAAACTCCTGCGAAAAGAAGGCGAAGAAGTTGTACTCTGATAGTTGTGGGGAAAGTGGCAAACAAAATTATATTGGTAACCCTTAAAACCATTATGGCTACGATTGCCGGCTTCTTTTTTTGTTTTATTGGTTTAAATGTTCAGATTTTTTTTTAAATTCATATAGAATATATAGAAATAAAGAAAACAATAAGTGCAGATAAATAAAAACGTGTTTTGGTAAGGAAACAAAAATATTTGATTGCTGTCAAATTTCACTCGCGAAACAATTAAACATTTTTAGTGCCTTTTCTGAAAGCAGAATAGAATACCAACCCTAAAACCTAGTACTACTTCGACTTTTCACCCGAACAACTGTCAAAACTCACCTTAAAAAAATGGTGACGAAGTAATTCGAACACATTCCGTAGAAGTGGTATTGAATTCTTTTAGCAAAATACCAGCGACATGTCGCTGCGCCAACACAAATTTCGCTTCAATTTTGTTGTGTGGCATTGTTTGACTTTTGATTGTGTTATGTCGTCCAATAGAATGCGGCATATTTCGCCCAAAATCAATAGGCAATTTCGCAGGAATGGAGTTAGTACTAGACTTAAGTCGTGATATCTCGTGGTTCGTGATTTTTTCGTGATTCACGCTCATGCGCGGAGAATTTCAATTCAATCAAGCTCACCACGATCACATGATAAGATTTGGTTCTCACTCACGAATCAAGTGACTCACGCGTGACACGATTACTCACGTGCATACCGCTAGTGCAAACAATCCTCTAGGTGATAGACGGAGTCCGGAAGACTGCTCAAAGTGGTAGATCCTTAAGATGTCGGTATAACTTTAGGTCTCAAGAAAGACGGAATTCCCTGTAAAAGATAAGTTCAGAGCCAGAAGAAGAAAATTGTAGCGTCTGTAAGTGAGATAAAACCTCCAGAAGACGGAACCACTGCGACTGGGTGGCAATCTTCTTCAAGCTTCTTTAGGTGAGCAGTCTCGTTGCGGTCTATAGGACCGATCGCCGTGGGAACATGATTGCCATTGGTTATTTAACGGCGCCAATAACTCGCCTTGTCGTATCGAACACTCAGTGTTTAGGGAAAAGCCGATGGCGCTAGGCCTCTCACACTGATCCTTCACTCGATAACGTTGATTATCCGCGACTGCAGTTACAGCTATTCCGTATGGAGCATTCCACTATCCGCAACGTGTGGACGCGCCCGGTATTTCCCGGCTAAGCTTCTCGTGATAACGAAGAACACTACACAGTTATACCGTGCAGGGAAGTTCAGAATCTGGGTTAGGATTATCGGCAGCATAAAAAATCACAAAAGGGGCAAAAAATACAAGAATTCATACTCAACCTCTCATTGTATTTTTGTTTTCACCATTTTCAGGTTCGTCATATGGCTGCTCGTTGTGTGGCCACCCTAGCTTCCTTGGATCCTTGCCGCATTATGGATTTTGTGGTCAATCATATCATGATACTATTGCCGAAAGTCGAAAATGTCATTGAACGTCAGGGTGCCATTGAAACCATTGAACGTGTTGTGGAAAAGCTACAAATCAAAATCGTTCCCTATATAGTGTTGTTGGTGGTACCGCTTTTAGGCGCCATGAGTGATACCAATGAAAGTGTGCGTTTACTGTCCACCCATTGCTTTGCCACGCTCATTCAATTGATGCCATTGGACTCTGTAGCCCAAGGCAATGGGATAAAGCATGAAATTAAGTCGGCTGATTTACAAGCTCGCAAAACCAGAGATCGAGAATTTTTGGATTACCTTTTTCAACCAAAGACCATACCCGATTACAGGGTGCCAGTGCAGATAAATGTGGAATTAAGATCCTATCAGCAGGCGGGCATAAATTGGCTATGGTTTCTTAACAAATACAATCTGCATGGCATACTGTGCGATGACATGGGTTTGGGTAAAACCCTACAAACGATTTGCATATTGGCCGGTGATCATTATCAGCGTTATGTGGACAAAGCAACGCCATTGCCCAGTTTAGTCATATGTCCTCCCACCTTGACCGGCCATTGGGTCTATGAGGTTGAGAAGTTTCTAAAAGATCCAAAAATTCTCATACCGCTGCATTATGTGGGTTTGCCTGTTTGCAGGGAAAAGTTGCGTTCTTTGATTGGCACAAAATCGAATCTGGTGGTGGCCTCCTACGATACCATACGCAAAGACATAGACTTCTTTAGCAGCGTACACTGGAACTACTGTGTATTGGATGAGGGTCATATTATTAAGAATGGCAAAACAAAGAGTTCCAAAGCCATAAAAATGCTTAAGGCCAATCATCGCCTTATACTGTCAGGAACACCCATACAAAATAACGTCTTGGAGTTGTGGTCCCTATTCGATTTTCTCATGCCCGGCTTCCTGGGCACAGAAAAACAATTTGTGGCCCGCTATTCTCGTCCCATATTTGCTTCACGTGATGCCAAAAGCTCACCCAAAGAACAAGAGGCGGGAGTCTTGGCCATGGAGGCTTTACATCGTCAAGTTTTGCCATTCCTTTTGCGTCGTGTGAAAGAGGATGTGCTAAAGGATTTGCCACCAAAAATTACCCAAGATTTGCTGTGCGAATTGAGCCCGCTACAGGAGAGGCTGTATGAGGACTTCAGTCGGGCTCATCTTAATCCAGAAATAAAAGACTGTCTCGAGAATGGGGGAGATTTCAATACAAAAACCCACATATTCCACGCTTTGCGCTATTTACAAAATGTCTGTAATCATCCAAAACTAGTCTTGATACCAAAGCATCCTGAATATTTACGGATAACACAAGAATTGCAACTACAACAAAGTTCACTCAATGACATTGAACATTCGGCTAAATTACCAGCTTTAAAGTGAGTATGGCAAGGGGGCAACCTGGATGTATGCTTAAAATTATTTTGTTGTTATCATTCTGCTATTTTTAGACAACTTTTACTGGACTGCGGCATTGGTGTTCAGACCGAGTCTGTTTCCCAGCATCGCGCCTTAATCTTCTGCCAGTTGAAAGCCATGTTGGACATTGTGGAAAAGGATTTGTTGAAGAAACATTTGCCTACGGCCACATATTTGCGTTTGGATGGCAGTGTACCAGCCTCCATGCGTCAAGATATTGTAAACAATTTTAATACAGATCCCAGCATAGATGTTTTGCTGTTGACCACCCAGGTAGGCTTACAATATAACATATATCTATATGGCTGGGCATTCATCATTGTTGTTGTTGTCTTGTTTCCCAATTTCAGGTTGGTGGCTTGGGTCTGAACCTTACAGGCGCTGATACCGTCATCTTTGTGGAACACGATTGGAATCCCATGAAAGATCTGCAAGCCATGGATCGTGCCCACCGCATTGGCCAAAGGAAGGTGGTTAATGTCTATCGTCTTATAACTCGCAAGTCTCTCGAAGAGAAAATCATGTGTTTGCAAAAGTTTAAGATGCTCACCGCCAATACTGTGGTCAGCTCTGAAAATGCCAGCCTCGACACCATGGGCACTGGTCAAATTTTCGATTTGTTCAACTTGAATGAACGCAACAAAGCCAACGAAAGTAAAAAGACCACCGCTTCAACTTCGTCTTCTGCAACGGGGCAATTTAGCATGAATGCCATCATTGAAAATCTTCCCGAGCTATGGTCTGAACACCAATACGATGAGGAGTATGATATGTCGAATTTTGTACAAGCTCTCAAAAAATAACATCGCTTTGCTATTGCATCACAGCCCATCGTAGAGTTGTTTACATAGCGTTTTGTTTTATTATTATTTTTTCTATTGAAAAACTATTTTTTTTTTCGATTTTTACCAGTTTATTTTTGTAATATACAAACGTACGTATAATAAATAGTTTTTAAGCATCGAGTAGAATTCTTTTTGAAACTTGTTTAAGAATGGCTTTACCTTTTGCTGTATACCGTCACCCGCCAAATAATAAAGAAAACTTTCGTAAAGAAAAATAATTCAAAATTTTCTTGTAGCTGTGATGCGGTTTCTGGGAGAATTTTGAGTTAAGAACAAAATGTTTTTTCATAAAAAGTGCCGAGCTTTGAGAGTGACTTGACAGTGACTACCTATCTTTCAGAATGCGGTTCATTGATTCTAGTGTCACTAGAATTGGAGCGACAAATCGCATCATGCCCGTCTGCGAGTTCCGCTGCCTGTGCTGGGAAATAAGGCCTCGCATTTGACAGAAAACTGCATGAGACCACAAATTTGGCACTCAATAGCCACAAAGCTATTGTCTGTATCACATGACACATTAAAACAAAGTTAGCTAGAAACACGCGCAAATACAAAAGAGGAAGGGATGCGCAAACGTTTTTTGGATGAGATTTTCAATTTGGTCGACGGACATCGTGTGTTGTTTGCAAATGAATACCACTCAGATGAGTGCCATATGAAGCCAAAGCAAGCAGAGGAATGAGACATCAAGTTTTATTAACCGTTGTTTTTTTGCGCTTGCTTTTTTATTTTTGGATCAGAATTACTTTTATCAGTGACGTATGTACTGTCTGTCTCCGTTTTTTTCAAAAGTGATTGACTTTACTTCCATTTTTATACCCTCCACCATAGGATGGGGGTATACTAATTTCGTCATTCTATTTGTAACACCTCGAAATATGCGTCTAAGACCCCATAAAGTATATATGTTATTGATCGTCATGACATTTTAAGTCGATTTAGCCAAGTCCGTCCGTCCGTCTGTCTGTCCAAAGCACGCTAACTATAGAAGGAGTAAAGCTAGCCACTTGAAATTTTGCAAAAATAATTTTTATTAGTGTAAGTCCGTTGGGATTGTAGATGGGTCAAATCGGTGCATGTTTTAATATAGCTGCCATATAAACCGATCTTGGATCTTGACTTCTTGAACCCCTTGACGTCGTTTTTCTCGTCCCATTTGACTGAAATTTTGCACGTGGTGTTTTGGTGTCACTTTCAACAACTGTGCTAAGTATGGTTCAAATCGGTTCATAACCTGATATAGCTGCCTTTTAAACCGATCTTGGGTCTTGACTTCTTCAACTTTTAGAGGTCTTATCCGATTTGGCTGAAATTTTGCACGAGGTGTTTTGTTATGTCTTGCAACAACAGTGCTAAGTATGGTTCTAATCGGTTCATAAGCCGGTATAGCTGCCATATAAACCGATCTTGACTTCTTGAGCCGCTAGAGGGCACAATTTTCATCCGATTTGGCTGAAATTTTGCACGAGGTGTTTTGTTATGTCCTGATACAACTGTGCTTAGTCTGGCGCAAATCGGTACATAACCTGACAGCTGCCGTTTAAATCGATCTGATATCTTGACTTTCTGAGCCTCTAGAGGGCGCAATTCTCACCCGATTTGGCAGAAATTTTGTACAAAGACTTTTATGTTTTAATCGTTGAGAGTCGTAAGCGTCAACAACGATTGCTAGTATAAGGCCAAGGAGGATTAAAAAGGTGGTATCACGCGGCCAGCTTTGACGGCATTAGGATGACAGGATTTTGTTTGCATTCTCTTTGTTGTTATCTTCTTTCTCGCATATTCTTTGCTCATGTACGCACACGTATACACACACGCACACAAATGTATTTGTGTGTGTTGGCAAAACGTCGATCAGCTTGATGAAAAGATGGCGGATTGCACCATATGATTTGTGGTTGTTGACAAATAAGACCACCCTTAACTGTTTCGCCATGGTATAAGGAGGAGAATTTTTTTAATTTAAGAACGCTAATGTCTAAGTCGATCGTAATTTATTTATTTTTATTTATTTATTTATTTATTCGCATCTTTGCAACACTAAGCCTATTTGGCCAAAAATTCGCATTGCATATGTAACAATATGCCCAAGTACAAAAATAAAACTTAACTCTCACTAAAATCTAAATTATGAACTATTCTTATTTGATTACAAAAAAAAAAGAAATGGTTATTATAGGCTCCCCAGCCAATTAAAAACAAAACAGGAATAATGAAAAGCATCTAATCCTATGATGTTAGCAACAACATTCATGAAAGAGGAAAAAAAAAAAAAAAAATACTACAAGCGTAGAAAATGGCACATGTTCAGAAGCGGCAGCAAAAGCATATGGAAAAAGAAAAAAATAAGTCAATTAAAAAAGGGGCAAAAAGCAGAAATCAGGATTCCTCAAAGTTAAAGTAACCTGTAATTTTCAATCGAAAAGCATTGTTTGAATGAGAAAAAATTCTCAAATCAATAGGTAAAAAATTCCAGCACCGAGCAATACGTACAGCGAAAGACTTTTCGTATGAAGAACATGATATCCTAGCAATAACAATTTGAGTATTTCTAACCGAACGGGAGAAGGTAAATAAATCGCGTAAAGGAAAAGGTACACCATTTTTAATTATTTTATGAAACAACAGCAGGTTAGTACAATTGATATAGTTCTCGAAGGAAACACCAAGAAACTCTCTGACGAATTCTGTTACATGTTCACGCCTGCGGACACTAAATACAAATCGAACAATGATATTAATAATACGCCTTAACCTCTGAATGTTGCCTATGGTAGTACCAGACACAACCTCAAGACCATATCTAATAGAAGGCATTAACAATGCATGGGCCAATCGTTTTCTAACCCATAGAGGCAAATAAATGTTTGTAGAATATATCCTACGCAGGGTATAGTACACTCTACTATGTACATGGTCAATATGAGCCCCAAAATTTAGATTCTTATCAAGTACCAACCCAAGACACTTAAGCTCATCCACAAAGCTAACCTCATCATATCCCAACAAAAGATGAAAATCAAACACATTATTTCCAAACAACAAGGCTTTAGTCTTTAACGGGTTAATTGTGAAGGCATTAGTACTGGTCCATCGACAAACTTGACCCAAACAACGATTAATTCCAATCTCCAAAGCATCAGGACAATCACGTTGGCCATTAAAAAGAAGTAGAACATCATCTGCATATAAGAAAACTGTGCAAATAGATAGATCTAAGCATTCAGGTAAATCATTTATGTATAGAAGAAATAGCAAGGGCCCCAAGACCGAACCTTGGGGAACACCAGAGGCCAGAGGAAGAATAGAGGAAACATTGCCATTCAAGCTAACAAATTGAGACCTACCACCTAAGTAGGATAAAATAAGTCTGCATGCAGAATAAGAAAAATTGAATTTTGAACAAAGTTTCTCTACTAAAATCTTGTAAGATATGGAATTAAATGCCTTAGTCAAATCAAGGGAAACCAAAACACTAAATCTATCCAAATTGTTATTCATTCTTATAGAGTCCGTAAGCTGAAGGAGTAAAGTGGTTGTACTATGGCCTTTACGAAATCCATGCTGGTTTTGAAAAATTCTATTTGTAAATTGTAAAAGAATCTGATCTTTCATAATATGTTCGCAAACCTTCGACAAAACAGGCAGAATGGAAATAGGTCTCAGATCTTCCAGGCTATTGACCGAAGCTCTCTTCGGAATAGGAACTACACGAGCTGTTTTCCATGCAGTAGGAAAAACAGAGGAAGTCAGAATTGCATTTACCAAATCCAATATGACACCAGATAGATGAGGAAAAAGAATATTTAAGAACTGCACAGAAACTCCATCAACTCCAATTGCTTTCGACTTAATCTTAGATATAGCAACAGCAATATCATCAATACCAATGCAATCAAAAGAAAATCCATCTTCACTAAAAGAAAAAGTATTGATATCAATAATATCATGCAAATTAGATTGCGCGCCATGCGCAAAGAATTCATTGACGTCATCTATGTCGCCATTGTACACGAAAGCATCATCACCAATGCAACCAGAACCACGAAGCACTTTCCATAAACCATCCGCATTAAGCCCACCGAAACGTCTTACAAAATACTTCCGTCTCTCTCTCCGAATAAGAGATTTAGTTTTATTTCTATATCTGCAAAAAGTTCGCCAGTTTTCTGGTGTTCAGTTCAATTGGTACTCAGAGTAAGCCATATCCCTCAGAGACTTAGTGAAAACAATATCGTTGGAGTTCATCCACTCATCACCAAACAAAACGACTCTTTTCCTCAAAACAGGAACAAAAGAAAAAAGACTTTCAAATAGGTTTGTCAGAATAGTACACTTTTCATTTACATCTGAAGACATGTACATATCAGAGAAATTAAAACTGTCCAAAAAATTAAGAACTCCAGACATATCAATGTTATTGTAGTCATAAAATTCCACAAAGGGATCTGTCCTACTCATGCGAAAATCAAAAGCCGCAAATATCAATGCATGGCGAGAAATCGCAGGGCATTGAACCTGGTCCGATAAATGTTCACTTAAATTAGAACTCAGGAGCATAAAGTCTAACAAGGTTGTGGTGCCATGCACTGCATCAAAGTGTGTGGGCCTAGAATTGTGCAAAACGGATAAACATAATCTACAGCAGGTCGAACGAACTAAAGAAGAAGAAGAAATATTGAACAAGTTGCAATTGAAGTCACCAACAACTATTATATTGGAAAACTGTATGAAAAGATCACGATGAGTTTCCTCAAACGTGGCAAAATCACCTGGAGGAGGCAGGTATACAACCCCAAATAATATCTTAGCCGAACCAGAATAAAGTTCAATAAAGAGAGACTCACACATCCCCAAAATGGAACTTTTAAAAACCAACTTATGTTTAAGGTTCGATGAAATATATATGCCTACGCCACCGCCCCTAGAATTCTTGCGGTCATTTCTATGTAAAGTATATCCTGGAACATTAACAGAGCGTGAAGAAACAGGGGATTTAAGCCAGGTCTCAGAAATTCCTACAACATCAAGCTTAGATTCATATAAAATCGATTTAAGTTCATCAAATTTAGATGAGTAAGCTGAAGGTCTCATGCTCTGGCAATTTAAATGGGCTACATTTAATTTGTCATTACATTCTCTCAATATTGAGTTTATAAAATTGTTGTTGCTAACAACAGGACCAAGGTTTAAGTTAGAAGACATCAAAGGTATAAGAATCTTCTGTTGCGGGGAGCCAAAAATTGAGAAATATTAGTAAACTAGGTCTATTTGTAATCATAACGAAGAAAATCCTAAAACCCATATAATATATTAAATTTAAATTCATATAATATATTAAATTCAAATTACTGCTAAGCAGCTGATCATTATAAATTATGAGATCCATAAAAAAAACTAACAAATTATTTGTTATATACATACATAATCAATCGAAGTATTTACACATTTGTTCAGAAATAGAGAAAAAAAAAAATACAAAAATATTCAAATTATTCAAAAATTTTCGAAAATAGAAAAATTTACCAAAAAAATTGTTAATCAAATCTCTAAGAATTACAATAAACGTACGTGTAGAACGGATTATGATGTTTCGCCACCAGACGACTCAAGAAGCGCAACGCACTCATCAACACCACGAATAACTTCGCTTCCATCATGTAACGATAACTTGACCCTCAAATTGTCACCGTGCAAGATTCTGTATTTAACAGCCAGTTGTTTTCGAAGTAGTTGCTTGCAAATCATGTTGAAGTGGCTTGCTGCAGGAGAATAGTGATCGTTTAAATATACCCGGCGTTCAACATCATTGCCAGCACCATTAAAAAAGTCACACACCCTCAACGACCGTGTTTTCCAGTATTCGCTCATAATAGCATCTCGAATCATTACATTATTTAATTTAAGCAGAATAAACTTTCGGTTACTTATGTAGCAAACATGGTTTATGTCTTGCTTAGTAATGTCAACCTTGAAGAAAGCACCTAATGAGACAACAGTGCCAACTAAATCAGTAATTCCACCGGGTAGGCCACCAATGATTATGTCCCCACGATTAAGACGTCGATGTAACATGTTATTTTCCATTTCCAACTTGGAAATCCTAAGAGATGTTGAAGTTTCCACAGATATTATTTTTTTATTACATTCAACAATGTCTGCTCTAATGCCACTCATACATGTAGACATCTCTGTTTTTATATCATCCAAAGCATCTTTAATCGCCATTTGGTCACTATTATTCTTTGTGATGAAATCATCCAGCTTTCTTTCTAAACTGCATATGTCAGTAAAAAAACCATTTGTGCCAATATTATTTTCACACGAGTTACATATAAAGGCGCTTGATTTCACAGACCTCAGCGCAAGTAAATCTTTCTCCGATAGTTTGACGCAGTTGGCATGGAACCAGCGGGAGCACAGTCTGCACATCACACTCCCAGATTTATTTATTGGCTCCTCGCAGCAACCACATTTTAGAGATTTGTTTCCCGGCATAGCTCAGAAATAATAAAGCAGCAAACACAACAGCAACAACAACAGCACGCAAAGAGGAAAACAAAAATATCAAAATATCCAGTTAGGAATTCAGCAATAGCAATGCAATAACAACGGCAACGATGGTTATGCAACTCAACACCAGCTTGGGAGAATATGATTCTCTGTAGATTCGGCCAATTTACAGGAAAACTTGATAAAATTCCAAAAGCCTGCAGTTTGTTTAATGTAAAGCGCGAAAAAATACTTCAACTGAAGAACAGTATAATAGAGAATTTTAAAAAGAATGATCAGCTGTCAAACGCACACTTCTACTCAGGCATAGGGTTGCCAAACTTAATTTATAAAAAATTTTACACTAAAATGTTCATAAAAGGGGTACAACATCTAATAAATACGAGATGAAATTTGTTTCGATTCGAAAGCGCATTCGATCACGTATGCGGTAATTCGGCCCCTGATCTGGGCATCTTGAATAAACGCGCAAACCGCTTACTAACGTCAAGCGCTGACAATACAGGTCTATGCTGCACGGAAGAAAACCAGTTCTCAAACTTTACCTCGTCTGAGATTCTTTTACAACACATTGTACCCACGACATCCTGTATCGCGATGGCAAGCGTTGCCGTCTATTGATTTCTCGACTCATGAAATCCATCATTTCGCGATCTTGCCTCGCAGACCGTTGCAACTGGAACGCAATACTCGGGGTAATATGCTGCTGGTGCACGAAAGTTTACGAATTTGGTATTCAATAGCCACTTTTAACGATAATCGACATCGTTAAAATCAGCTGTTTTCGGTAACGAATAGAAATTCGTTAACTAAACGACGGACAATGTTTTGGTGTTTACTTTAACGAAATAAATAAAGATAAATATTTACGATGGCTTTAGAGTGTTTTTCTCTGGTTTTTTCTTAAAACATTTCGGATATTTGTAAGTTCAATCAATTAATAATCACGCTATCTCGTGTTTCTTTATATGAAACAAAATGTCAGCAAAAGTTTTATACAAATAAATTGGTATTAATAGCACTTTTTCTAAATAATTGTATACATTCTATTTAGATTTGTGACGTTTTTAATTTAATAAAAGAAGAATTTCAGGATATGAGAAGAATTATTTATTGTTTTTGTCGATTCCTCTTTGTGTTTTTCTTTTTTTCGGGTAGAGTTGCCAGAGAGCATAAATAGATAACGATTTCTGTTAACGAGGAATTCGAGAATTATATATTCGTTAGTGCAAACGATTTTCTTTGTCGACAAACTTAATTAAGATGTTCGTTATAAGTTACGGAATTGCGGCACAGAAGTACTTACTCACTTAAATTTGCTATGACAGAACATCTGTCCCAATAGCCGAACTTAGAATAGCGTTCCAAGCGAACCGAACTTCTGCGATCTTTCTAAAATCTCTGACACCAAGTTTCGAGGTGTCTCCCACTACTTGATCTTTCCATCATGATTGCCTTCAAAAACGTCTTCGCTGGAGCTTCTCCATTCATTCTGACAAACATGGCCTAGCCAACGCAGCCGTTGTATTTTGATACGTGTAACTATGCTGTCGTCGTCATACAGCTCGTGATTCATACGACGCATATATTCTCCAATAACGAAAACTGGAGCCTAATTTTCGCATCCGTTGTTGACCGATTTTTTGTTCGAAGATTAATTCCGTTCCGTAAGACCAAATTGGATCATGGGTATGGCGAAACATTTAAAGGTGGTCTCATTTGTGCAACAACCACAAATCATATGGTGCAATCCGCCATATTGTCATCAAGCTAACACACATAAAAAAAATTGTGTGCGTGTGTGTATACATGTGCGTACATGAGCAAAGAGTATGCGAGAAATACCACAACATCAAAGAGAATGGAAACAAAAATTTTGATCTTAATACAAACCTGACCGGCTGCTAATAGCTGTTCGCGTGAGATCACCTTTTTAAATCCGTCTTGAAACCTCCTCCGCGGGGAGGTGTGTGTCCACATTTGAAATGAAGGAGCATTCCAAAATTATGTGGCCTAATCTAAACTTGAAGAGGTCTACTGCTTTACTGTCGCTGGCAAGAACAGACGTCTCAGTGATTGTGTCCGTCATGACAGATCACTGTCTGATCGGAAAACATGCTGACAGACTGAAACCGAAGCCGTGAGGACGTCGAGGAAGAAGATACTATTGAACATCTGTTGTATGTGAGTGTCCCGCACCGGCAGTCAGAAGGAGTTCCACTTAAGGTTCTCATTTCTTTAAAAACTTGTATGATTTAGGGGATCTGAACAAGTTGTTGGTCTTTTCAAAGCGTTCTGGATGCTCATACGGTATCACAATAGACGAAAATGTCTAAGTGAGTCTGCCACATTAACTTAACCTAGCTTTTCCATTGAAACTTGTTATTCATGCCTTTGACCTATCATATTTCAATCCTTTTTTCTTTTACATAATACACCCAGAATCTGTTTTGTTGTCCAATTCAATTATGTGTAACGTTGGTAAGGTAAAGTATGATGATGAAGGTTACCATTTGATAACCATATAATCCGAATTCTATCTTTATTGAAGCTTTATTGCCCTAATGTTTGTATGGTGACAACATGAATCAGTTCTCACAAAAACAATAAAAAAATCTTATGTACGAAAACAAGAATAAGGCGTTATTATGGCGAATTTTCTTATTGCTGATAATTCCTTTATCACATGCAACGGGAGGGTGGGTCATCATTAAGGCAAGGCTTTGGTTTAGTGCCTTGATTTTTGTTTATGCAGAATAATATGTTGGATGTTAGGGTGTATCGGTCAGAGAACAGAATGAAAGCATTAATTGTTGTTGTTGTCGTAGCCACATACTTGTATGTAGCGATCCTTTTTCCTACATTTTGTAATACCGTTACATTTCAAGCAACCATATGAAAGGTGATGCAATAAAATGCAGAAAACATTTACACTATTCTCTCAATATTAAATGCATTTGGGAGTGTTAGGTGAGATTAACCGAAGGCATGCAATGCAATGCATGCTCTCTTTTTGAATTGTGTTATTTGTTGTTGTTTTGAAATTATATGTGTACACAGCCGAGTACAATTTTTTCTCGCGAAGTCCACTATCTGTCAACGAGTTTTGGTTGTGTGTGACTGTTATAGTTAAGAACCATGACACACACACAAACAACGAAAAAGGGCGCGAATTAGTGAGAGTTGCACTAATCACTGATTTTGACAGATAGTGCACTTAATATTTTGTTGTTGGGCAACAGCCACTACCTTTAAATAAATATATTTATCTTGCTTTTTCCTGCACTTTGTAATACCTTGTAATTTCAAGCAACCACATGAAAGGTGATGCAATAAAATACAGAAAACATTTACACAATTCGCTCAATATTAAATTCATTTGTGATTGTTAGGTGTGTTATTTGTTGTTGTTTTGATGTTTTTGTGGTGGCGACAATATGCAATATTTTTGTGAATGGACTTACTTGCAGGTAATCAGCAGCAGCATTAAAACCGTTCTCCGGTATCAATCGAAGAATTTGAACACATTTTCAAATAATCGGGTGTGTTATGAAACTCACTTTAGCTAGTGAAACGAAAACTGTCACTGAGTTGTTCCGCGGCCTTTTTCTCCCCTAGAAAATGAAAAACATATGTAAACCCAAATAAACACTTAATTGTTGGTATTTTTATTATTTGTTTTTTTATATTTCAGTCTGCAAATTTAATGGCTCTGCAGAAAAATCATGTGCCCCTTTTTCGAACGGGAATTCGAAAAATTGATTTTCTTCCGCTATCACAGAACAGGTAATTTTGGCAGCGAGAAAGTGAAAGTGAGATGAAACACAGAGCACACTCGAATATGTCGGCTCATTGAAACAAGCGAAAAGTATCTGGGAATGTGAAGTAAAAATCTGGCAAGCACATCGGGTTCATTTATGTATATAACGGAGGGATGCTCCACCGCCAAGCTTCAAGGAGCGGGCCTATAATCCGAATGGTAGAAAATGGATTTCGAACGAAGGCTATTTGTGTATAGTCTAAGAATTTCGCATATAAATGTAGGTGCAAGTAAATAGAAAAACACACTCGTCGATTAGACATTTTTACTTGCTATAAAATGTATATCTTAAGTTAACATCGAAACGCCCTAGTATTGCAATATAAATTTTTATGAAATTATGATTGAAGAAAACAACGCCTTGGAGTGGTATAAAAGTATGACAATATCCGCAATTTTCATCATTCGAAATTATATTCAAGAAAGTAGAAAGTTGAGACTATGAAGTTGCTTGCGATATCAATCATAGTTGCCGTTAGTCTAACTAATGTCGACTACACAACGGGTCATGGCATGATGTTGTCTCCTCCGGGAAGATCTTCGCGCTGGCGTTATGACTCTTCGGCTATACCAAATTATAACGACAATGCCAACTATTGTGGAGGATTTAGTGTAAGTAGAATGTAAAAAAAAGAAATCTTGTTCAAAGAAATATAAAATGGTGCAGAATTTGAAGGCTATTCAGAGATTTAGATATGAGATGTTCATTGCAAGGACATTCCATTTATGGGTTAACATGGCCTCCACACGCAGTTACCAATTCCCGCAAGAAATTTATAAGCGAATACTAATGAGTAAAATCGAATCGCCCAGCCCTTATCCACTATGGGGGATAATGGAAGGGAACATCATTAATAGCAAGGCCAAAATTGGTTCAAGCCGAAATAAAAATTTCCACTTATTTTTTTTTTTAATTTCAATTTACCCCTTTTTTCTCCACTTTATTTTTTTAATTTCAATTTATTCCCTTTCTCCACTTTAATTTTTTTTTAATTTCAATTTTTTCCCTTTTCTTCCTCCAAAAAGGTTCATCATGGCCAAAATGGCGGCAAGTGCGGTTTGTGTGGAGATAATTATGCCGATCCAACTCCACGTGAAAACGAACTGGGTGGCAAATATGGTGGCAGTGGTGTCATCGTCCAAACTTTTGAGAATACATACACAGCTGTGATTGGCTTCCAAATTACAGCCAATCATATGGGTCATCTTACATACAGCCTTTGCAATTTGGATGAATTCAAATCCGAGTCCGAGGAGTGTTTCGCCAAATATCCCTTAAAGTTTGCCGATGGCAGTGATAAGTTCTATGTGGGTAAAACCCTTGGCAGGGTCGAGGCCACTGTGGTATTGCCACCCGGTGTAAGCTGCAATCATTGTGTCCTACGTGGAACCTATACGGCTGGCAATAACTGGGGCATTTGTGAGGATGGTACTGGTGCCATGGGTTGTGGCATTCAGGAGACATTCAAATCATGTGCCGATGTTCGTGTTGTGGCTCCCGGTGCTAAGAGAGCCAATGTGGAAGATTCTTTAGACATGGCAGTTCCCGATGCTTAGTTCTCAAAATTGAGACAAATTCTAACTGACTTTTGATTAAATTATTCGAGAATAAAAAAAATAAAGCTTCATAATCGATGTTCATGGTAGTATTACGAGGTAGTGTCATTAGCACAACAACAAAAAACTACCACCAACGGAACTACCTTGAGTGGCAAATGCCGTAAATTGAAATGTCAAAGTGGTCTTAGAAATAAACATTGTTTTACAACTTCAAATGTGTTTATATTTGTATTTTCATCCTTATAACACTGTTTTGTTGCTAATGTGTCGAATATCGGATCAAATAGAAAAATTAGAAAAAATCACAGCTGTGCTATGAAGCATTTGATATTTAGATGTACAGGAAAATCAGAACAAAAATAAAAAAAATTGTACTCAGCTGTTCGCATGACTTCAACTTATAAGTGTATCCTTATACATGTTGAACAAAGTTCTTTGATTTGAACACTAACAAATTTCAATGGTAACAAAAAAAATTTATCATAATTGTTTCATAAGTTATGGGGAATGTCCTACAGAATGAAATTCGCAAGTTTTTTCACAGTAAAAATATCCCGATTGATACGGTGTTGGCAAACAAACTGTATGCGATTTAATAAAAACTAAAGAAACAGTTTTAAAACTAGAAGTGAATCTATAGATGGTTTGAAAAAAAGACATACACTAAAAAATTCTAAAAATCCAAATATTGATTTCGCAATATACGAATGGTTTTGTCAAGAAAGAGAACCCCCAATTTCAGGTTAGTTGACTAAAATTTAACAAATTTATTGCCTGACATAAAATTTCATTGTGAATTTAAGATGAAATAATAACTTAAAAGTCGAAATATTTTCATGAAAAACGACAACGTAAATTCGTGACAGGAAAAAGAATGCGCTGATTATGAATTAACCACTCTGTTTGTAGAAGATTTATGCGAATATATTGAAAGTTGTTGCATTCCGCCTTCAACGGCGCTATGGTGGAGTCCAGCTAGCTATCGGGTCTCAAGGAGGTTCCAACCCTTCCACCATTAGCCCAGGAGGATGAACCAATAAATAAGAAAAATTGTAGGAAATCTAATAAACACATAACAAAACAAAAAAAAACGCTAACACACCGTACACTGATAACAAGGGAACTTGATGTACCTGCTCCCACACATTGCCCGCCCAACCTTGACCCTTTAGTCCAAAAGAATATAATTTAAAAAGGGCCCCTGTTTCCACACACACTTACCTTATGACAACATACACCCTACTTCCCTCTCTAACGAAACAAAATTAGCACATCATGATTAGATTTTCACATAGACATAAAATTTTTACATTTGGTTTTATTTATAAAAGTCCTTAAATAGCCTAACATTAACACATTACAATAAACCTTTCCCCTTTTTTTTTTTTTTTTTTTTTTACAAAATAACACACACAAAAAAAAATATATATAACCTAGAAGCTTCTAACACCAGCAGATCTTTACTCTATCTTTTGTGAGCCATTTGGCACGAATTCACATTAAATAAAAATCATATAGACACTTGGAGCCTTTTGATTTTCACTCCAAAGCACACAAAAAAAAACTAACAAATTCCTAATTGAGAGAGCTCTCTAAATTGGTATCATAAAAATCATATCACATCAAACTTTCAATTTTGGCCTATATGGTTTCCTTGTAAACCCTGCGCTCACCAACAATTTAACATTTCTGGCATTAAACACTTTTACACGCATAAATACTTAAAACTAGTAACTACAAACATAAGACATTATAAAACACCACCAAACATCACAAACATACACTTAACCCAAGGTCTAAGGTTTTTTTTTTTTTTTTCAATTTAAGGCAATTTTTTTTCTTTTTAGTGGATTTAAAGAATATACTTTTTTTGTTTTTTTTTTTTCTTTTGGTTTATGACAATTATTCTTTTGCTGGCTTTAGTAAATATTTCATTGGTATTCTATCTCATTCCAGCGCTTTTCGCCCGGTGGGTTCTCTGCCTAGGCCGCTGGCGCATGTGTGCAGCAATTGCCCGAACACAATTTTTCCGCCACGGTAAGTTGATTACGTCTAATTTTACCTGAACTTCCACTCAAATGGGTTTTCGTCTATTCAACCTTTAGGATCCGAACTTGGACGTTTTGGTCATATATAGCCTGCCTTAATGATTGCCAGATGATGGACCGAACCCTGGAGCAGTCGCAACCACGACAGGGGACAGATGATTCCAATTTTCCTCCCTATCAAACTACGCTGGCCATTTACTCCCGACAAGACTTTACGTTGAACCTCACAGATGTGGTTTCTTCCTGAGGGCGCTTTAATTGATAACAAAGGGACATAGATAACATTGCTGAGTTGTACCCAATTAACCTCTTAAATGTATAAGAACACTCACTTTATAAGTTTTCGCCCACAATTTAATAAAAAAAAAACACACACACAGAGGCACAAAGTTCAGCTTCAATATATGTCATTCCAAACACCACAATTGATTGTAACCGTTTTTCTATGTTCCGGACAGCAAAAAAAAACACAATGCTACCACAGAGCTGCGAGGGCTGGATATGAAACAATGGCCGTCTTTTCTCCTACCGTTCCTTTTTATAGCCTCAGACGACTCTATTTTCCCGCGCATTTTCATAGCTTTCCATTATAGTCATTGTTATTAGGCATCTTCTTATTAGTTCCTAATTCTATTTTCCTAATGACATTCACTAATGCTCAGTGCTGCTCAATAACGTATAAACGCCTTTCATTTAGGCCAGCCCACCAATCTTCGCCTTGACAGGCGCCAATGCGCAAGCATTACATTTGAGATTACAACTCATCGTAGTATTTCCTGTCACATCATATCATTCTGACTCAAGCATCAACACATCCATCACCCTCCTTAACACAAGCCACGCCACTTTACAGCTCGTGGTCGCAAAACAAAAAAAACTTCGCACCTTTTCTCTCCCCGGGACTAGGAAAGCTTCAAGGGCTGGAGTGCAATCCTCGTGTCGTAGACATACCCAGCACAAAGAGTTCCCACATTCATCTGTGACATACATTGGTCAGAGGATGACGCAAAAAAAAAACAAAAATAGTACAGCAATAATTGCCCCGTAATAGCATTACAAATATAGTGCGGATTGTTATTGGGTAAGTCTTCAAACCTATGAATTAGTCATATGGTTATATTTTGTTCCCTTTCTCCAATGAATTTTGGATCATCATCAATATTATTCGAGCAAAACAACTCATAGAGAATCGAATAACTTCTACGCTAAAACCATATTCGGATACGTCACGTACTAATTGTACCTTAACTGATTCACTAGTAGTTTAAAAGTCACTATAAACAGCTGTCCCTCTTCTAGACCCCATCTCGTATTACACTTTGTTTACATTAATTTCTTCCTCTTCTCGTTAATAGCACCCGAGTTTGACTTGAGGTACATACATTATCCTGACCTTTTTCCCTATTGTCCCTGGTCATAGCGACATAAACGATCTTCCAATCGAGAGGTAAGTACGAGGGCGTTATGAAAGCTATGACGTCGCTGTCTTAATGCATCATACTATTCCAGGTCACCCTATCAATATTGACGAGGCATTTCGGAATCTACTTTGTCCGCCGCAACAAAGTAAAAATCTGTCAACTAAACAAATTTATAACTCTGACGAAAAATATCATTTTTGGAAGTGTTTGCCTCAGAATTCACTGGTCACTGGTAAAGAACTATCCATCGATGGGTACAAAGCATCCAAAGAGAAAATAACTTTGCTTTGCTTGGTAATGCTGCTGAGACACACAGCTGCAAACAGATGGTAATAGGAATAAGTGTCAATCCAAGTGTATTAAAACATGTTTATAAATCAAATAAGAGAGCCTGGGTAATACAAGAATTTTTCCTCGAGGGGTTCAACAACAATTTTGTGCCAGAAGTAAGAGAAAATCTACAAAACATTGGCTTTGATAGGAACTGCAAGGTGCTTTTGCTTGTAGATAATTGTCCAGCTCACCCAGATGTAACTGTTCTGAAATTTGAAAACGTTGCAGTAAAATTTTTGCTTAATTCAACCTATGTATCAAGGGGTAAACCGAAGCTTCAAATGCAATTACCGAAAATCAATTATCCAAAAATTTTTGACTGCAGACATGATTTCGCCAAGTCTTTGAATATTAATGGCTGGTACTATATTCGTTTTTCAAGGTTACTTTTTTGAAACACTACAAAACTCTCGATCATAACACAACACTTTTATGAATGAGCGAATGTCATACTGAATGAAATCAGCAAGTTGTTTTGCTTCAAAATCTGTTACCTAAAAAAAGTAATCGTGAAAAAATTTCACTTAAGCAAATATAGTACTACCCTTAAGACAGCTTTGTGGACAGCGGCTCTATCTTGGGACAAGGTAACAGCACAAGTGTTACACAATATTTGGAACAACCTGCTGTCCCAAGATGACGAAAATGCAAACCATGCCGCAGTTGTACAATCAGACATTGTAATACCGCCTGGATGTTCTATTGATGACCTCTCAACGTGGATCGGATGTGATGATGAGGTCACATCCTGTGCTATTTTATCTGATGCCGAAATAATACGTATGGCAAATCAAAGCGAAGATTACGCAACTGATGGGGATTCCGTAGTGTCAGACGAAGGAAATTCAAAAGACCCAGAAAAACCCACATTGGCACATGCAATAGAGGAATGCAGTGTTCTTTTGAAATTTCTTGAAAACAATAGAATTCCAGAATTTTCAGAGCCAGATGCTGCATTACATCGCATACAAACAAAAAATACACAATAAAAAATACAATACTTTAAATAATTATATAAAATCCCGTTTACACTGCTTATTAAATCCGATCATCTGATCATGGCTCGATCATCTGTTTTCCCTTTATAACATCAGCTGAGGAGAGCCTTAAATCCGGATTTAATGAGCAGTGTTAGCGGGGCTTAACTTAAAGTATTGTAAATTTTGTCCATAAACAAATTTTGCCCAAACTTCTCACATATCAATGAGTGCAGTCCGATTCAAGTTTAAGCTCAATGATAAAGGACTTCCTTTTTATAGCCGAGTCCGAACGGCGTGCCGCAGTGCGACACCTCTTAGGAGAGAAGATTTACATGCCATAGTACCTCACAAATGTTGCCAGCATTAGGAGGGGAAAACCACCGCTGATAATTTTTTCTGATGGTCTCGTCCGGAGTGGCTTCCACTTAAAGTATAAATTAACTTATGGTATATATTTTTTAAAACGCTATCTATATACCCTTGTATGTATATAACCTCATAGAACTATTAATTGTGTTTTTTGATTTTCCTGAGAGCCGGATAATTAAGGTTCAAATGTAGTTGTGTGTGCGTGTGTACACACAACAAAGAAAATTTTGTTGTTCGGCATGTTGCAACAATTAAAGGTGGTCTCATTTGTACAACCACAATCATTTGGTGCAATCCGTTATATTGTCATCATGCTGATCGCCGTTTTGCAAACACACGCATACAAATCTGTGTGCGTTTGACTATACGTGTGTGTACATGTTAAGTCCATAAAGTCTGCGTTCATGTGACAATTTCTTTTTTAATGATTAAAAAACAACATAAAAAAATAAATAAAGTTAAGTTTTTTTGTAGATGTTGTTTCTTTATATTTCTTAAATTAGAAAACAAAAACAAAAATACAAGTTTGCTTTTGCTTTTTTGTTCTAACGGTACTTTTGTCTTATAAGAAGAAATTATGACAACCAAAAAGTCTGCGTTCACTTTGTTTACTTCAAAAGTACCGTTACTTTTTATGATGCTTGTTCTTATTTTTGATCAGCTTCAGTTCATTATCTTAACAAGTAAAAGTTACACGTGTTTTTTTTAATTAATAAATTTGGAAACTAAAGGAAAGGAAATATGCATATCTGAAAGAAAAATAATTATTAAACTGTGGAAAGAAGGACAAAGCTTTAGAAATATTGGTGGAACAGATGGAAGACATATTCTTCTGTCCAGCGGGTAATTAATAATTACAAAGAAACCGGCATTATAACTTCAAAGCCTCGGCCTGGGCGTCCAAAAAAAATTATCCGTTAGAGAAGAGCGCAAAGTGATTAATATGGCAAGCAACAACCCTCGTATAACATCAACCAAAATTGGTGAAAATGTTTAAAAAAAGCACCTGTGCCGAAGTTGCCAGAAAAATATTACATAGAGCTGGATTTCATGGAAGAGTTTCTCAAAGAAAGCCGTATATTTCAGCCATTAACAGACCAAAGTGAATTGCATTCGCTAATACTTTCAACAATAAGCCTCCTGAATTCTGGAAACAAATTATTTTCTCCGACGAGAGCAAATTCTGTATTTTTGGCATTAAAGGTCGGGAAATAGTGTGGCGCAAGTGCGGGACTGAGCTGGAAAAACAAAATTTAGTTGGAATGGTGAAGCACGGTGGTGGTGGAGTTATGGTGTGGGGGTGTTAAATGTTGTCTCATGCAAACAGCTGCCAGCCAGATTTGACGTTATTAAAATGCCAGATTTTTGTTTGCATGATACATATGTACTGTTGCAACACCAACCCAATTTCCTTCTGTTTGAGTAAAACCAATTGTATATGCATAAAACATTATTTATATATTTATCTGTATATATATATATATATTTATTTAGATTTCTTATTTTTTCGGGTTTCACATATGTATGTCAATAATTTTATTATTCTTTATTTATGTATGAAAGTATGTATTCATGTTGTATATAAACGATTGTTTACATTTGTTGTCATTCTTTAGAAATAAATAATTAAATTTTTTTTATTGTTTTCCTTATGTATTGGGTTAATTGAAATCGGATATTTTCCTATTACGGGTTTAAGAATGTGATGATGGATTTGAGTTTATCGTTTGACTGTAACTTGATCGAGAGTGCATTTAAATTGTTTTAAATGAAATATTTTCTTTTGTAATATAATTTGTGGAGGTAACTAAAAGTTTAGAGATATACTCGTATGGTGAGGTGAAAATTTTTGCCATGAGAATGATATAAGCAAATGTATGTATTGGGTAGAACTTCCGAAAAAAGTGAAAATTTTGTCAAATATCGAAGTAACTTGAAAATGAACCTAGTGAGTCTAGTCGGCATTGTAAAAAAAACTTTAAAAAGATGGTGGAAAAGTAGATGTGCATATGTAACTTGCAGTTGTATTAATTCTGTGTCAATCAAAACAGTGGCTCTACTCACTGAAGCATCTGTTTTTCTATTATGAAATCAGCCATTTTTGACATAAAGCCTAGTACCATGATATAATTACCAGGTAGTGTAGCGTAAGCAGTTGAGTAAAATTTTTTCTCGCGAAGTGCACTATCTTTCAACGAGTTTTGGTTGTGTGTGTGTGCATTCTCGTTAAGAACCATAACACACACAAACAACTAAAAATGGCGCGAACTAGTAACATACTCAAAATCAGAGTTGCACTAATGACTGATTTTGACAGATAGTGCACTCATAATTTTTTTGTTGGGCAACTGCCACTACCTGTAAATGGACATATCTTGCCTAGTACTGACTTCATTCACAGCGAAAATGCTAATTAAATTATTGCAAAATTCAACGGATTCTTTTCTTTGTCAGAACACAGACAAAAGCCAAACAACAACACACAACAAAGACAACAGTTTAGAAGCAGTGTTGATTCGGCCCACTTCGTGATCACTTAATAACATTTGCAATTAAAATTGTGGGAAAATTATCCTGATGGAGCGACATGTCGCTACTATTTTGCTTGTACAACTCAGTACCATCATCACGCACCATTTTTTATAGTGCGTTTTGACGGGTTCGTATGAAAAGTCAAAGTCAGTATTAGGCTTTCCAAGCGAATGAAAGTGGCACAATATTAAACCCGGTTTACACTGCTCTTTAAATCCGGACTTAATGGCTCGATCATCTGTTTTCCCTTTATAAAATCATCTGACGCGAGCCTTAAATCCGAATTTAATGAGCAGTGTAAACGGGGTTTTAGTAGTAAAGCCTTTTATATGAAAATCAGATAATTTTTTGGAGGACTAACAACTTAAAACAGATGTATAGTAGGTTTATTTGACAGTTCTCTAAAGGAAATCTGTCAAATAGCCTACTTTAACGCTACTTCTAGTTTTGTGAAAATGGGTAATCATCTCTACAAAATGCGTATTTTTAGCAATCTTAAGATTGAATGAGTCCAAAAACATTGTATGCAAATAGCCAGCTGTAGTGCAATGTTGTGTGGCTTTTGTAAACATTCAATGGGATGAATGGAACACAGGTTCGATATTCGGCAGCACACAAAAACTTTTTCCAGTCTTTTAAAAAATTACACTAGACGTTGTCGGAATGTGAACGGGTGTAGACGTTCCATTCATAAAAACTATTGATGGTTGAACTGATAACATCTGAGTGTTGATTCACTTTTATAAACAAATGCGGCCACAAAACTCAGTGAGTTATCGTTATGTTTTACCAATTTTCAAGCTTTGGCCCAGCTCTGATTTGGAAAATGTTTTTATTCACTTCGATCTTTGACTAACGCTATTAACCTTGTATTTATAAATATTTGAAATGGCAAAATTCTCTTTCATAATTTTTTTTATTCAATATATTTTATTATAATTATAAATTCGCTACTTTTACATACCTTTTTTACTTTTGTATGTTTCATTTTGTATTTAGTATTTACATTTTGTTTATATGTCATATATATTTATTTTTTTTATTGGCCGATTTAAAAAAAAGAAGAATCTCAAATTTCATTCATCTAAAATAAAAAGGAGCCCGATGAATATTATGCGTGAAGAACCCATTATTGAATAATATCCTGTGGGTCGTTCACATAAGGGTTTTTTATGCCAACTTGCCAATTCTCACAATGATTGTCAACCACGCATGTAGTTCACAATCGACCACTTCGTTGAGTTTAGGAGATTAAACTTAAAAAGCTCATTTAAGAGGAAGGGGTGATAGAACATATCAAATGACTTTATTAGTTCCATAACTAAAAGGCACTGTCCATTTACAGTTACTTTTCTTATTCAAACAATTTGGATACATGCTGGGTCGTCTTGGTACAATCACTGGGAGCGAGGGACAGTAAAGAACATTCACAATGCCCATAACTAAAACACATGAAATGATAATAAGATAGTTTGATGAATGACAACTCGAATTATGTAGAGAAAACAAACTGCACAGCAAGGCATCGCTCCGATGTTATGGATATCGCAAATTTTGCCCATGAACATTTCACTAAGGAACAGGGGCAAACTTCTCACATATCAATGAGTGCTGTCCGATTCATGTTTAAGCTCAATGGTAAGGGGCCTCCTTTTTGTAGCCGACACAGTGCGACACCTCCTTGGAGAGAAGTTTTACATGGTATAGTACCTCACAAATGTTGCCAGCATTAGGAGGGGAAAACCACCGCTTAAATTTTTTTCTAATGGTCTCGCCAAGATTCGAACCCAGGCGTTCAGCGTCATAGGCGGACATGCTAACCTCTGCGCTATTGTATTCTACGTTACAAATATGCCTGAAAGGCCATCGACCCTGTGGTCGGTCGCGCATAGGACCATTTGTGGAGCTACTTAACATAGTAATGGGGATGGCCAAAAAGGAGTCGGTTGCGAAACGATAGTTTGTACATGTACATGTACTTTACTAAAGGATAACCGAGATGCTTCTTTTTGATAAGAGGTCAGTGAGCACTATTACAGAAGTTATAAACGGGCACAATGCGAAAGGTCATATGGCGGCGTACATGAAAATTTCGCAAAATTATTATTGCAGTTTGCCCCTATTCCTTTATTGAATGTTGAATGTGTTTTCAATTATTACAAAAATGCAATAGCTTGAAGGGAAACATTGTACATGTCCGTGTCTACAGAGGTACAAGCTCTTCATCTTGCTGCAGAGATCTCTTCAAATAGAATGAGAGATGGAAGTATATATCTCTCGGCCATGCAAATAAATATGGGCGTGTCGGATAGGCGCCTACATATACTCCCTACACTCTTTTGAAATATCTTCGTCTACCTATCTCTTTTTCGCTCACAAACTCTCGCTACAAGAAGTTTCTATAACAAAATTGTACATACCTCAGGATGGCTGACATGATAACATCAGCAGAGACACTAGTGATCACAATAGTGGTTATCAAAATGTCACTAAAATTATATTTCGGTGAACGACTTATAAGGCTGCTTAAGACATGACAGCTCAAAAGAGAAAGGGCAAACCCGAGAGTCTAAATGGTTTTCATAACAATACAGAATATTAGCACAAGGTGTCTCAGCAGACAACATAAGCCCATGCTAAACGATTTTGTTGAAATGCAATCGGCCTGTTACTCTGGTCTAAAGTGGGTTATATATTATAGTTGTTATATAACAATTGATTTTTTGTGTAATATTTTGGTTTTTTGTTTTATTTAACTATCAAAACCGTTTGGGTTTGTTTGTTTTTTTATTATACTACAATTTAGCATAGATTTTGTTGTTGTGGTTGTTGTTTTGAAAAAATATTTTTCATTTTCATTAACATTAATTTTTTATCTTCTGATTTTTGTTTTTCTTATTAAAAGCACTTAAAATTATATTTAAAATATTTTGTGTGTATCTGAGTGTGTTTGTGTTTTATAAACATTTCACATTTGTGTAAATGTCGGATTAATATTCAATTGTACATTCATCAATAAATTTAAATTCTTATAATTAAATCATTTATTTATCCATCAATCACAGTGTCCTATGACGACAACTGCCTTCTGTCGAGTCACATGTCACTTTACCATTGTCTAATTTTGTAAGGGATTCCTTTAAAATAGCGTTTTCTTTTTTTTTTTGAATAATTCCTTTTAATAAAGTTGATTTTGTTTGTAGTTTAGTACCTGAATTTTAGAATTTTGTTTTTGAGTCCGAAACACTTGATTTTTAATTGTTTTTTCTTCTTGTTTTTTTAGGGGGTTTCCTTATATGATTTGCCAAAAATTTTGTTTATAAATTTTCACTATTTCGTTCAAACAAAAAAAGTTGTGAATGTTGTATCTTAAAACTTATATTTGAATATATATGTATATATGAACTTACGTGCACACGTGTATGTGTATATGATTAGCAGTTTTATTTAACTTCTTCAATTATAAAATATATATTTTTAATATTTATTCATATTGTTGTTTCACTTACTTTTTTTTACTGTAAATTTGTGTTTGTCCGTGTGAAGGTGTTTTCTGTTTAAATGATTGGCACATAATATTTGATGAAAATTATGTAATATGTTTATGTGAGTTTGTGTATGTATTTATCATTTATTTGTTTTCTATAATTAAATGAGAGAAGTTGTATATTAAATAATAATTTTATGAAATCATTACACTTGAAGATTCTGTAAATTGTTTGACTGATTATTTCTTTGTGTGAGAAAAGTCCACTATATGTCATAAGGACCCTTCACACAATGATACCTTTTCAAACTATACATTGTAATGGTAGCATCACACTTGCAGATAAATCTATTAAAATTTTCTCAAACAAAAATTACATTTACATTCCTCGTTGCCCTCGAAGTTAAGCTGAGTATTATGTTCAGTTTTTTAGGCGGAATGCTGTCAAACTCCATTTAAAAAAACGAAACGCTGAAGAAAAATAGGTGAAAAAGTAGTACTCTGTTTATAGTGAGGAAAATGGCAAAAATAAATTTTAATGGCAACGCTTGACATCATTTTTGTTTTATTGGTTTCAATGGTTCGTATTTTCTTTTTGTTATTTTATTTATTTGCGAAAAAAAATAATAAAACCTTTAGAGTTGGTATTCTATTCTGCTTTCGGAATAGCCGTTGAAATTTTCAATTGTTTCGCGAGCAAAATTTGACTGCAATCCAATGTTTTTGCTTCCATAACAAAACACGTTTCTTTATCTGCACTTATTGTTTTCGCTATTTTATATACTTTTTCTCACACAAATAAAGAAAAACAAACTGCTAAAACCAATAAAAAACAAAAATGATGCCGGCAATAGTTTTGTGTTGCCACTATAGTAGTTTTTTGCCAGTTTCCTCGCTATAAGCAGAGTACTTTTCCGCCTATTTTCAGCCAACGTTTTTTTATATGGAGTTTGACAGCATTCCGTCTGAAAAGCTGAACAGAATACTCTGCTATGTACTTAATCTTGCATTTCAATTGTGGTTATTGTATTGGTAAAGAAGCCAGTCTCAGCGACTGGGGACTCCTCCCTATTTTGGAGTCATCAGTGAAGTAGGTCTTATCGTCCTCGAATACAGCATACTCTCCCAAATGTTGTTTCTTCGTATTGCCAGATTGCCAAAACAGCATTATCGACATCAATCAATCAAAATTAACACACGTAAAACGAACTTTAATGGTTCGATTAGGTATGAAAAGTGTTAAACAGCGTTTTACGTAGACAAATTTACTTAGCGAATGACAACTTTCAATTTTTCAGCAACCACTTTTTTGTATGTATATGCTCTTTTGTTTTTGTAGGTTCAAAATCATTGAAAAAAAAAGCAAACGGCCATATAAAATGAACTTCTACATGATATGAAATTCAAAAAATAACAACAGAAGAAAATAGTTCAACAGAGGTTTAAATTAAAAATAAATTTTTATTCTTAAAATTTCCTAACTTTAAGAAATTTTTGTGTTGATTTATTTATTCAGGCCTATTCTGAATAACAATTCCCTGTGAGTTTATTCCCTACTCCCTTTTCCCCTATTCTGAATAACAATTTACTGGGAGTTTTTTTCCCAAATCCCTTTTTTCCAAACAAACTTCGAAAAAGGGAAATATCTCCCAGGGAAAAAAGTAGCTATTCTGAATCGATATAAAAGGGAGAATGAGACGATTAAACTTGGGAAAAATTCCCCCAAACAAATGAAAGGGAGTTAGGATAAAAAATTATGAATTTTATTGTTTTGTTGTTGGTTTAACCAGCTTAGATCAATGTGTTTTTATTTCTTGTTTCTATTTTAAAACAAAACAAAACAACAAAAACACTTTAAAGAGTCTCAACGTTTGTGGTATGTTAAATGTATCAAGGGGCGGGCGCAATGATCGCGATTTCGGCCTTTGCCAGGGGACTGGTCAGACTGCTATGCCACCAAAAAATTACATGCCTCCACCTACACACAAATTAAAATATCAGTCAAAGGGAATTTCGAAAATTCGAAATTCCCTCTCTCAAAATTTTCCTCCCCCATTTTACAGAATAGTTCCCAGGGAGTTTTCAGAATTGGGTTGATTTTTTACATTAATATTTGTTCTGCACTTCCGAAACTCTGTTATCACCAACCAGGAATGCCAACTTAGTGCTTTAAGCAGATTTAGTGCTTTGTAAGTCACCAAATATACGAAAAGTTACCACCAATTGCCAAACGAAAAAATGCACTTAGTGCACGCTTTTTGCATTTCTAGTTAGGCTTTTTATACTTTTTGTAAATTTGAATTTTTTTGGTCGGTTTATGTCATGGGGAGCTTAATACTATCATATTTCATTTAACATAAATTTTGTCACAAACATTCCATTGAGGCATAGGAAATATCTATTTCTTCATATCAATGGGTGCAGTCCGATTAAAGTTTTAAACTAATGATCAGCGACCACATTTGGTTGAGTTTGAATCAAGGCAGATTTAAAAAAGTTGGTCTCACGCGAACAGCTGTTAACAACCGGCCAGTTTTGACGGTATTAAGATGACAGATTTTTGTTTGCATTCTGTTTTTTTATCTTCTTTCTCGCATATTCTGTGCTCATGTATACATATACGCCCACAAATTTGTGTGTGTGTGTTGGCAAAACGTCGATTAGCTTGATGACAAGATGGCGGATTGCACCAAATGATTTGTGGTTGTTGTAAAAATGAGGCCACCTTTAATTGTTTCGCCATGAGTCTGAACGGGCACTTCTCTGTAGAAGACTTAAATGGAGAACACATCACAAATGTCGCCAACATTATCGAGGGGAAAATTTCAACTAAATATGTTTTCTGAGGGTTCAGCCTAATGATCAGGGACCACTTTTTGTCTAGTCTGAACCGACACCTCTTCGTAGAAGACTTAAATGGAGAATACATCACAAATGTCGCCAACATTTTCGACGGGAACATTTCAACAGAACATGTATTCTGTGGGTTCAGCCTAATGATCAGCGACCACTTTTCGTCGAGTCTGACTTAAAGACTTAAATGGAGAATACATAACAAATGTCGCCAACATTAATTATCGAGGGGAAAATTTCAACTAAATATGTTTTCTGAGGGGCAACCTAGGCCTTCTGATGGGTTACCCAAATAAACAGCTACGATAGCAAAAATTTTTCGTTAAAATTATATACCTATACCAAAAATTTAAGTTAGTGCTAGAAGAAATGCTAGAAGTTGTGAAATACCATGAATAAACACCCTCTTTTCAACCTAACCTCACCTACCTTGTATTTTGGCATACTATATGCACTCTGAACGGCTACACACCATGATGACAACGTCATCCCAGTAGCCAATAAACTTGAACTGTTCTTTTTAAATGGTCTGAAAATCGGACAGATACCCAAGCGCCAAAAAGTAGTACACAACCCCTCCTTGTGGTGATTGAGCTCTAATCACAATCTTCCTATTTGGTCCATTTGTTAGCATTCCCTTGGTAGCTATCTACAGCTACAGTAGATTAGGTTAGGTAAGAGTGCCAGTCCTTTACAAACTCCCTTTGGACAATTTTAGTCCATTGTAATACCACAGTACCGACCGACCAAGGCTTCTGGCAGGAATCGAACCCACGACCCCTGCATTGGTAATCCAAGCACGCTACCAACTCGGCTAACGGGGCGCCCGGTACAGCTACAATAATCTTATGAAAACTATTGGAACTCAGCTCAGTTTCTCATGACGGCAATGAACACCACACAGATCGGACCTCAATGTTCCAGCCAGTTTTGTGGGTAAAGCCTCTGGAGTTAATTGGTATTTTGAACATTTTTAAATGGGTTTTCCTGAAACCCAAAAATTAATAAACTTCTTTCTTCTTGCTCTGATTGTTCGAAACAAATTTGCCGAAAATTTTTAATGACAGGGCTTTGTCCAAAAAAGATGCTTTGTTGTAGCGATTCGCTGAAGCGGCTAGCTTATTAAATACGCCTTGCAACAGAACAGCTTTAAAAAAAAGTATTTGCCGAAATATTCCATTTTTAGCAACTTCAGTTGAAAGTTGCCATCCGTAATGCAAATTTGCCAACTGACAACGCAATACTTTTTTAGGTGCGTATTCAGCCGAGAACTTCGACTCACTATATTACAACATTTTACTTTTTTCTGAATTGTTTCTTACTTTGCCAGATTGAAAAAAAACAATATTGCCGACAACTCTGAAAACTTGCCATAGATATTACTAATTTTTTTTTTTGCGTTGCCAGATGACCAATCCTTTTAGATGGCATCCATAATCGATCCATTAGTTATTTTAGAAGAGTTTGACTAAAACGTAACGCTTTGCTTACCTTGTTTCTGTTGTTTTTGATTTTATAAATACACCAATTACAAAGGACTGCTGAGTCAGGATTCACTAGATTGCGAAAAACGATCTGCTGACACACAATTTTTTGAAATGTTGGTTTTGTCTGCAGGTGCATATGCACCAGTGATACTGTCAACTTGTTCTTTGTTTACGTTCTATGTTTGTTTGCGTTTTTTTTCTAGTTGTGGAATTTTCGACCGATACATGTTGAGATCCTAATGAGTCTTTACACTTTTTGGTTTTGGCAACTGACGCTATCTTCTGCTAGTGAACCCCAGGGTGAAAGCCACAGGGTTTTTAGTTTCTGTTCTGTTTTTGGTTAATTGGTTCTAGCTTGTTCAAATCCAAGATTCACTGATAAAAGGTAGTGAGAAAAAGATATGCATTTTTGACAGTTAACGGCGTTGAAGTTGTCCATCTGTTCTTTGTACGCCGTCATAGTTTGTTTTATCTGGTTATGTATTCGATGTTGGTATATACATACCGTTGTTGATGTGTTCAAGCACAAGTTGAAATCAAAAGAAGATATTAAATAAAAACACATTTTACTTTTTCATTATTGAAAGTTACTAATAGTATGTATGTATGTATGTATATATATATATATTTAAAGTCTTCAGAACGTGCAAAACTTAAAAAAATATATAAGAATTGTAATTAAATTTAACAAAAATTTATAACAATTTTAAACCATGCTTTCTTTCGCTTGCTTTTTGTATATTTTGTGTGTATGTGTTTGTTGTTTTTTTTTGTTTTAGACTATAAATGAAGATCTAAGATTTTCCATTTAAAACTGTTAAAAACTATCAGCTATAAAATTAAATATATAATAGATCTAAAAATTCTTGCGTGATTTTTTTTTATGGGGAGGGGGGTAGGAGGAGTAGGTTGATAATAAAACTAATTTTTATAATTAATAATTATAATATAAAGAGAAAAATTAGATTTTCTGTTTTGTTTAAATATTGCAGCACAAGTGGAAGACATTTTACAAAAAATAAAATTATATTATTATTTTCAAGTTTAAAGCATTACAGCGTATTATCAATAACGAGTTACCGATCGATTATCAATCGTTTCCACTAAACTGCAACAGTTTAAAAATGGGACTTTGTGTTTATTAACAAAAGCTTAAATTTGTCCAATGCTTGTTTTGTTTTTTTTCTCTCATAGACGGTTTTTTTAGAGAAAAATGCTGTTACAAATTTTTAAAAATTAAATTAGATTGGATTTCTGAGTGAGGGGATTAGAGCTAAAATAATCTTTCTTTTTTTTTGTTGTTATTATGTAGCCAATAGTACAATTTTGCGGCTTAATAATAGGTAAAAGTAAAAAATTTAAAACATCGTTTTTTAAATAAAAGTAAACATATTAAAAATTTTGTGAGTGTGTGTGTGTTTTGTTAAAACGGAAGATAGATATTATCATCATGGATTCATCATTAAGATAAAATTGTAAAAACAAATTTTGCTAATTTTTTTAAAGATTTTAAAAACGTGCGTTTTTTAAAAACGCAAATTGTGAGCCTAGGACAAATAGTTAAAAAATTAAAAACTTTTGATAAAATAAAATAAAAAATAAAACAAATTAAAATCAACTTAAAATCTAAAGATATATAGCAGTAATATATGTAAGAAAATTCATAAAAAAAATTCATAAACAAATATTAAATAACTTCATATTAGCTTTCTAAAATATATAAATTAGGCGACCCAGTCTGCCACTACTCGAGGATTTGAGATCGTCTCGAAACAAAAACATTACTAAAAAAAAGTTTAGGAAATTTAAAATGATGTATGATGCATGAATGACGTTGTAAAGTGTAAGTTTGTTAAAGTCGGACATAACCCATAACATATACACAAAAGTAAAAAAGAGTAGCTTCGGGGCTGATAACACTGTGCTCTGGTTAAAAAAATCCTAAGCTATTAGTTGCTGTGTTAGTTAAGGAAAAAAAAAAACATTAAAAGCCACCAGAGAATTTAAAATTTTTTAAGAAAATATTAAAAAAAAAAATTTTCTCAATCTACAAAAATACTTCACAAGAAGTTTTACCATACAAATTATTTTTAAAAATATTTTCTTTCTTATAATTTTTTTTTCTACAATAAAATTTATTTCAAATAAAATCAATTTTAATTATGAAATATTTTTGAAAAAATGTAAAAAAATAATGGTTTTTTTCTAAATTTTTTATGGCAAATATTTTATAAAAATTAACATTGTCAGCAATTCTTTCAAAAAATAAAAAAATTTAACACCACAAAAAATTTAAGGTATCAATTATAGATGGCAACATTAGTAAAACTGCGTTATCAGTTGATAATTTTACTTGTAATGGCAACTCTACCAAGCGTAGTTGGCAATGTTGTTATTTTTGTACAAAAAAAAATTAAACAAAATATTTTTGTTTACAATTTATTCATTCAGGCGAAACAAAAGTGACTACAGATGCAGTATGTATGGAAAGGTGTCGCCGCTGTATACTCCAGGGGAAGACATTTTGAGTCTATACTTAAATTATGTTGGTGCCAACTATAATACCATGTTTCCACTTGGAACAAATCTAGATTTGCGTCGAGATTTCGGAAATCTCGTATTTTGCAACGAGGTTTCCCAAATCTAGATTTGCGTCGAGATTTCGGAAATCTCGTATTTTGCAACGAGGTTTCCCATTCATTTTCAATGTGAGCAAATCCACTGATTTGAGGGTATTTTCAGCCAATCTCCTTCCAAATTCAAATTTTCTTAATATCTGACAATTTCTTATTGAAATTACAAAATTTAGTAGTGTTTTAATAAAATCGTTTCACAAACTTAATTGTTGACCGCAAAGTATAGGCTGAACACAATTAAAATGTTAATCACAATAAAAACGCTGTCAAAAACGTAACTGTTGACAAATAAGAACCGTAGCGGAAACGGGTTTTAGAGATTATCTCAAATCAAGTGAATTTGGGTTATAGTGGAAACATGGTTTAAGATATCTTTACATCACATGTTGTGAGCCAACGCTAGCGTGTCTTTGTTCTTTGGAAAAAACGGTAGCAGACTTACTGCAACCAACGGAAGAGTTCTTCAGTATGAGCAAAAGTAGTCTTAAAATTAACTTTTAAAGGCGAGAAAATTATTAAAAAAAAGAGCATGCTGGATAAAAATTGTTCAACAGGTTTTGAAAAAAATTACTAGGTATTTTTGGCATTTCATACTTTATGCCTTTGAATGTTTTTTTGTTTACGTATTGCCATACGTAATACAATTTGTTTTATTTTGGTTGCCACTGCACGTAGTTGCGTTGCCATCCATAATGGACCCATAAGTTTAAAATTTTTTTCTAAAAACTAAAAATTCCTCAGGCCTATGAAACATTTTCCAGGTTTTGTTTTCATGCACTTTTTTGAACACAATATCCTTCATACATAAACACTAACTGGTTTTTTTTCTACACATACAGTACACATTCTAACCTGTTCTCTTCGAATTCGATAAACGCAAAGAATTGATTTGCCTTTGTTTTCCGAACCTTATACTTTTAAGGTTTTAAATCACTAGGTTCCTCTTGCTGGATAGAAATTTGATTAAGTGCACATGCAAACTTTTTACATGGCAAAGTTTTCAACAAATAGGACAAAGAAAGTCTTTCGTTTTGCATTTTCGAAAACCGGAACAGGTCTGATTATTTCCAAGCCCTTCGACTTGTGTGCTTGCGTACGAACACAATCCGATTCAGGTGTGTTGTAGGTTTTATTTTCACTTTTCCCCTAAAACCAATTGTTTAGGTCTCATAAACAAAAAGAAAACTTATTTGGTTGCATATATATAGAATTGAATATGTATGAAATGTTGCCACTTCATTTACTTGACAATAACAAGTTGTTTTAAGCGGTCAAAGGGGAAATGAAACCTAAAGCACACAAGAATGTGTAATAGTGTGAGTGTTCATATCTCAAAACCATAAGTGTTGCCAATATTTCACAAAATGCTTAAGAAATTGATTGAAGTTTTTAATGACCCATTACAGTTAGACACTTCTCTTAATTTCAAGTTCTTCGCTTACAAAATTAAATTTAATAAAAAAAAACTAACGGAAGAACGAAAAAAATAAATACTATCTAAGCTACCGATATGATATTCAAACAATAATTCCACACACTTGCTACGTGCATATATATGTAGGCGACTAACATGCTTCTCTTTATAAATCTGTTTGTATCTGTATGTGGAAAACTGGGTGTGCATGTGGGTATATTTAAACAAGAGAGTATCATGATAGATCTTCAGAGACAAGAATTGCAATAAAGTATATGGAAAAAAAAGAAATCAATATTTGAAGGAAAAAAATATTGTTACATATAAAATACGAGTACATTACATATATTCTTCTTGTGTTTTTGTTATGTTCTGTTTGTTTGTAGGTTGGTTTGCTTTTTACAATCTTATATGACTGTTATTGTGGGATAATTTTTGATGTATTATTTCCTAACCTTCATAATTTGTGGTATTTACGCGTGACATATTCTTCATTTATTTGTTTTTTTTTAACCAATTTTGCAATTGATTTGTGAACATGTTTTTTTCGGGTTCCATTTTGTCACTCAGCCAGTTTTGAAAAAGGACTTTATTTTCTTTTAAGATAATTTTGTATTTAATATTTAATATTTGTTCTTTTTCTTTCTTCCTCTTTGTGTTTTCATCATCTTCATCTTTGTTTTCTGCTTGCTTAATAAATTTGTTTTGTCGGTTTTTTGTTGTGTGTTTGGGGTAGGGGTTCTACTACTTAATTAAATTATTTACTTTGTGGTATTTGCTTGTTTAAAAACTATTCTTGTTTTGTTTTTCTCTGCTATTTGTTATCATAATAATAATTATTAATAATGATTTTGTGTTTGCGTATGGATGTGTTTTGTTGTTTCAAAAATTTTTATATATGTTTGTATGTGTATGTGTTTGAAAGATTCTTAATCCTTTTTTTTCCAAGATTTTTATATGCATTACATGCATTTTTGTTTGTTTGTTTCTTGTTGTTTTTCTCATTATATATTTATAATGTTTTTGTTGTTGTGTTTTCTATAAGAGTTGTGTATCTGTGCGATATTTTGTCAAATTTGAAATCTCTGTATCAATATACTGAATGTTCAATCAAAATGTTTAATACAGTTCAACCAAGTTGAGCGTTTAATTAACTTAAAGTTAACTCTGCTGTGTTTGTTGGTTATTGTTGTTACTGCTGTTGGTGGTGGTGATCGTTAATTTGTTGCAGCGCTATTCCTACAATAGAAAAAAGTGGTATAACTTATAGTAAATTATTAGGGTAGTTAATGAGAAGTTTTTTACGACATTGAAGCAACCAGTGTTGCAACTAGAAAAAAATTTCCAACCAAAAATGTCAACAACAAAAAATCGTCAGAGAAACCTAAAAGCCAAATTTTGTGAAAAATGTTTAAAGAGTATCCACATTTGGTAGTTTTATTAGCACTGGATACACCAGCCCTGAAGCACAAAAAAAAAAAACGCAAAAAATGTTTCCAGTGCAGGTCTCTTCGTTTGACATCAGATGTTCAAATCGTTTGTCAAGCTGTCAAAACAATATGAGAAAAAAAGTAAAAATAAATAAATAAATAAAATTTGCAAAACATTTGCGACCATAGAAGAAAAATAAAATTTATTAATATTGGTGCATTTTATAATTGGTTTTGTTCTGCCATTCACAATAGAAATATTTTTACAGATTGCCACACTTAAAAACATGCCATGACAACCCTGAAGATAGATGTTCTACATAATGGCTGGTACTATGTTTATGTTTTCCTATTGAAAACCTATGCTTTTTGCAAAAAAGCTTTTTTAAAACACTACATAAATATCAATGATAAAGTCCTACTGAATGAAATCAGCAAGTTGTTTTAATTGGCGAAAAATATCGCGAAAAGCGAACGTAGTACCAGCCTTAAGCCTGCACTGGTAATTTATCCAGTACTTCGTCGTGCTGGATAGATGTCTTTTCCATACAAATTTTCGTAGCAATGCACTGCATAGTATTGCTGTATTAATCCATCGTTGTTTTTATTTTGTGTATGAAATTGAAACAAATTGACGCTTGCTTTTCGAATATTCCAAATACAAGTTGGGCTTATCGTCCGAACAACTCCCTAAAATTTTATATCCGTTCGACCAAATTATATTGGAAAAAACACCCAAACGGTACAACACTAAAAATAACACAGAATAAGCAGATGAGAGAGTGAAATTGAAGCATCCTGGGTTGCCGTTTTGGGCTTTCTACCATATTTGGTCATATGGTCATCTTAGCCATTTAAGTCACCCGTGACTGATGGAATATTTCCGGCGTTACTACAGAAAGAGGCAGACAATCTGGTGCCTCATCTGGCCAAAATTTTCACAGCGTGCCTAGGACTTGCATATACTCCGAAAGCCTGGCAGCAGGCAAGGGTGGTGTTTATACCCAAGCCCGGCAAGGCAAGTTATGCGACACCAATAGCCTACAGACCCATAAGACTTACGTCCTTTCTACTCAAAACCATGGAACGAATTGTGGACACCATGACAAAGAGTATGACATCAAGGTTTTGCATAAAATAGAAGAATCCTTCGATGCCAAAACGTACACACTGGCGGTATGCATTGACATAGAGGGGGCTTTTAACAATATTCGGTGGACCCGGTCCTTAGAGACTGGATAAACCATATGCTAAGGAACAGATAGATAAATTGTGTGTCCTATGGCATAAATATACAGGAGAAAGTGGCACAGGGCATGCCACAGGGCATTTTATCGCCACTCCTATGGGTGACCACCATAAATGACCTATTACGGATGCTGACTGAGGAGGGATTTGATCCCGTCTGCTACGCAGACGATGTTATAATACTTCTAACGAACGAGGAAGGCGCACCACGTTACCTCAATAAGACGAATTCGATATCTGACAAGGTCAAATACTTAGGTGTGAACTTGGACAGGAAACTGAATTGGAAGTGTCACATTCAGGAGAGTACTGAGAAGGCTCACAGATGTTGGGCACTATGTAGACCGTAGGCTCGAAAGGGGGTCTGAATCCTAGAATAGTCCACTGGCTCTACAGGAGCGTGATTAGACCAATACTTACTTACGCTTCAGTAGTTTGGTGGACTGCTATGGAGAAAAAGAGCAACATAAGGACCATGCAACAGGTTCAGAGAACATGTTGTCTTAGCATAGGCGGAGGGAGGACCACGCGCACTAGGGCACTGGAGACTATTTTAGATATCCAACCCATTGACATGCAGATTAAGTGTGTGGCAGCCACTGCGGCTATGAGACTTAAGTCGATGGTAGAATGGATTGAGGATGGGAGCAGCTCATACCATCGCGGTATATAAGGGAAGAGGTTTCCGATCGGATACCTAAGATGAACCTTGAACCCGAGTGCGAGGCACTGCTGCCATCGGCACAGTCTTGGATTGACGGAACCCTAGTATTGCCATCTGGAACATCATGTTACACGGATGGATCAAAGCTAAAGGACAGAGTGGGCCTGGGATCTACATTGAGAACCCATTGACTGGGATCTGTTTTAATAGGGTCATACAGGCGGAGATCCGAGCGTTCACGGAATTCGTGAAGTGGTGTGGTGCTAACGCGAGGACGTCGAGTGTGAACATTTTTACCGACATTAAAATTGCCATAAGGGCAATAACAACCAGAACGGTAAGGTCGTGACAATCTTGCAGTGTTAGAAAGAGATTAACGCCTTCTCTGAGGATGGCAAAATCCGCATCGTTTGGGTGCCGGACCATAACGGAGTAAGAGGAAATGAAAGGGAAGACGATTTGGCGGTGAAGGACAGAGGACTGCCGTCAATAAACTTGGATAACGCGAAGCTTTTCGGGTCGACGCAGTCCGAGTTAAAGCAGTGGGCGACGAATGCGCATGCAACATTGTGGAACAAACGCACATTGCAAATTAGTAGGAAAAAAGCAAACAATAACTAGTTTGACAAGCCTAATGACGAAAATTAAATAAGTTGTGTGTTGGCTGACGCTTGGCGTAACCTTGGGCACAACTTTAATAACGACGAATTTGATCGTCTTCTCTAACTGCTGTTGCAGAGTCATTCACAGCCGTGTTCAGTAGTTACACTTAACTCTGCTGTCTAGGTTTGGTTTGCATGGCAAAATTTGGGGAAAGCCTCCCCGAAATGTTCAAGAGTAAAAAAAAAGTTTCAAAAAGGACGACAGCTTATCCTGTGATCTTGAAATTTCCTAAATAGTATGGACTAATAAATGAAACTTTGGATTAATAAAGCAGTTCGGGATCAAAGCAAAAAAGTTCACCATACAAAACACTGATAGTTCAAGTGTTGGTATATCATGCCGAAGCATAGGTATGTACTTATGAAAGTACACGAAGATATACTTGGCGTGTTTGAGACAGATACTTTTTCCATCAATTTATAGCAAATGATTTAATGGATTTTAATGATAAAGGACAATAGAGCTTACCGTGTTTATTTATCGAACTTACTGTATTACTGTTGTTGTTGGAATTTGGGGGTAATATTGATAATGACATCATTGATGGGTTACTATTTTCCGATGGTGTCATAGGACCAGCCGATTGTGGTGTATAAGATTGACTCATCTGTTTTTGGCGTACTTCACGTATTTTCAATTGCAAATCTTGGCGTCTTGGAAAAACATCAATGTGCTTGGTCTAGACAACAAAACAAAAAAAAAGAAGTAACATACAGTATAAGGCCATAGTTGAAAGGATCAATTAAGTTTTGCCCACCTGAAAAGCAATAGTAGCTTGAGATGTGGGGAATAGACCATTCTCGGCAAATAGTTGCAATACTAAATTACGACGTTGTTCCAAAAGTTTACGATGTCCCTTTTCACTGGCATCGGAACGGGCACTTTGCAATGGTGTTTGTGGAGTACGTGGTGAACGTCCAGTTTGATCCGATGATTCCAATTCTAAAACAAAAATCCATTGGAAATTCTATCTTTTCTACATACCAAAGATAATGACACGAAACTAACCTCTCAAAGTATCTATATTGAAATCTGGCCCAAAGAAACGTTGTGTGGGTGTTGGTGGTATTGAAGCAGTATCATCGGTAGCCTCGTCTTCGCTTTCTGTTGAATATAATGACAAGAGAAAACAATACCATTGTTGTTAGAATGTTAAGCAACAAACCAACCAACTTACGTATTCTTTGTACTGGTGGTGGGGCAGTAGCGTTCTTTTTACGATAATTGGTACCGTAAATGCGTGGAGATGATGGCACTGCTATGGCGCTGGGTGACTGACAATCTTTTGGTTTAAATTGAGGCAAAGCCTCATATTTCTTTTCAAAATCAGCCAGGACACTGGATGCAAGAGCACTGTATTGAATACAAAAATTGAATATTGTTAACTATTATTTGGCCATCTAACTCATGCTACATACTTGGATTTTTCATCCTGTTGCTGCAGTTGTTTCTTTTTTGGACCATGCATAGATTTAGGGGATTTGGGAACAATATTGCTGGCATTTATGGAGCTACAACCGCCACTGCTACCACTACCGGCACCGCCACTGCTAGAGGACGGTGTCAGCGGCAATTGTTCATCACTGTTTGGCGTTGTCGAGGATGAGGTAGGTGTTGGCAATGCCGATGTTATGGCCACCGTGGAAACATGACCTATTATGGGTGAGGATCCCTCCATTATAGGTGAATTAAGATTGTTGGCGCCATTACCTCCCCCAGAATTTGACAAAATGGTAGCCGTGTTAAAATTACCACCACCTTCTTGTTTAATGGAACCCATGCTACCTACAGCTGTAAAAAAATAAAAACAAAGAAAATGAAAGATCACTTAAATGATTACTTGTTAAATCCTTACACATGTTCTTCCGCCTCTGGAAAGGTGCCCGACCTAGTTGAGCTGGTGTTGGTGCCAATATAAATTGTTGTTGTGTCTCACTGCTCTCTTGCGATGGCTTTTGCGTGCCTTCGCCTTCTTCAATACTGTTCTCAGCATTGCGCTGAATACTAGACTCGCTTGCAGATTTTGGCGTGGTGGGTAAAGATGATCTTTGCGATGGTGACATTGGCAGCGTTTCTAAAACAAAGCGATAGATGGGGGTTGCTTTAGTCATATACTCGAATGGTAGCAATTTCTTTGCATGCTTACCTTGACTACTATAATTATGAAGAATCAAAGTGTTGGGATTAGAAGTGGGTACCAACTCGCTTTGGCCGTTATGTTTTTTGAATATATACTGCATTTGTTGTTGCATTGGCAGAATTGCATACTAAAAGAAAAAAAGATAGAAATATTACCAAAAAACGATAAGGAATAAAACAACAAAATAAGCAAAAACGAGCAAATTTCGGACAAGCTGAACCTTGGATGGAAACCATCATCGATTTTGAATGATTTCTAGAGGCTCTATAAGTCAAATGAGGAAATATCTTTATATGGGAGCCATATTGATTTAACAACCTAGGACTTGGTGTGGGTGTTAGGAATCATAAGCATATTTCACATAGCCAATTGAAAAAAAATTTAAACTATTAAGGGGGTTTTTTCGGGTTTTTTACATAGCCCCTATATAAAGCGATCCCTAAGATTTATATGGGGACTACATCAATTTGTGGACCTTTATATGTATATAAACCATATTCGGGAGCACAAGAAGTCAAAACTTTTAATTCGATTTGAATGGGAACGATCGAACCCTATCTGGATTTCGTCATATGGACAGTCAGATTGCGGACAAGACTTGGTCGATGTCGAATGCCAAAATAATCAAAAACACGTATACTTTATACGGTCGCATATTGATATTTTGAAGTGTTACCAACCGATTGACAAGATGATATGGACCACCCATCCATTTTTTTCCTTAACTGAAAAGCGTTTTTTCACTTTCATACCTGTTGAAGCGACATCTGTACTTTAACAACAAACTTTACACCACATCGGCTTTGTACATACTTAATCTATTTCGCAGAAGGTGGCAACGACACATATGTGGTCAACATCACTCATCTGGATCACGTCCATTTATCAACTTCAACAATAAAGTTTTAAATAAAATTAAAAAAAGTGTGTGTTTCTTTGTTTATTTTGGCAATCCTTCGAACCGGACAGCTGCTAGTGATGTGGGATATGAGAATATTTTTTATATATGGTGTGTTGTGTGCCTGAGAAAATCATTAAAAGCTTCACGGGCCAGCGGACATGGGTTCACGAGTCATTGAATACTTCATTATGTTTCATCATGTGAAACCAGGCTTCAAGAGCCAATGACGTAATATTCGATTTATAGCCCATCCTAAACGAAATGATATTTCTTCAGTCACAACATAATGAATAAACAACAACAAAACTGATTAACTACGAAGATGACATTGCAATCATGCAAGGTGGGGAGTATGTTGAAGCGACATCTGTACTTCAACAACCGACTTTACACCACGTGGACTTTGTACATACTTAATCTCTCTCGCAGAAGGTGCGAGACACAGATGTGGTCGACATCACTCATCTGGATCACGTCCATCTATCAACTTCAACAATAAAATTTTAAATAAAATTAAAAAAGTGTTATTTGTTTATTTTTTTTAAGTTCCCCCACACTGGGGCGAACTTAAACCATACCCTCCCTCTTAGAGAGAGTCTGTAAAGGACCACTTTTACCCAACCTAACCTAGCTCACTCCCAGAGTCCTTCCTACGCTTATGGGCTGACGTCACTTATCCTTGGCCCTGCGCCCGAGTTTGTCACGGTACAAAACAGGTGCTGAGAGAATAGAACCTCGCGCTACTGACATGAGTCTAGAGCTGGCAAACTATCGATAATTGCAACATTTGATATTTTGCATAGTTTTAATAATAAATATCGATACTATCGTTAATTTTCCATCACCTATATTTCAAACGAAAATGAGAAGTAAAAATCAGGAGATTGATTTATAAAGAAGCAATATGAACGCACAGACCAAATAAAACCAAGGTTAATAAAGTCAGTTGGAAGTCATTAGAGAAATCATTGTACAAAATGTTAGTCTAATCGAATGAAAATTGCGCCCTCTATGGGCGTTATGTATCTTAAAGGATACATTCAATGTCGGATTGCTTATTTTTGTTTAGTTTTGCAAAAAATTTAACTTTTGCGATAATATCCTTCGGAAAGATATCAATCGATATTCAGTAAAAAAAATTAAATATCGATAGTGCCACCGATATATTGCCAGCTCTATATGAGCCCCGTAGCTATTGCATTGTCAGGTCACTAACGTTGCATTGATCATTAAGACACAGCGGGGTTACTTCTCTCATATCAACGAGTGCAGTCCGATAAAAGTTTAAGCTTAACGATAAGGGACCGCCTTAACCCTTTAACACCTCAAGTGTCGCCAGCCTTAGGAGAGCATAACCACCACTGAAAATCATTTCTGATGTTCTCGCTTTTTCAAAAAATTTAACTATGAGAGCTTTTAAAAAAAAATCCTAAAAAATCCTAAGCAATTTCGCCACTTCATAATGTTTAATCAGTGAATAAATATGTTGCGTTCTTCCTCTGTTATTTTTGTTATTCAAATATCTTTTAATAAACGGCTATAAGATAGCCGCTTAGCTAAACGAGGATAGCATTTTTCTCCATACAAACTAAAGCTGAGTATTCTATTCAGTTTTTCAGGCGGATTGCTGTCAAACTCCATATAAAAAAAGTCGGCGAAACGCAAAAAACTATTATAGTGTGAACACTTGAAACTATTGCAGGCATCATTTTGGTTTGTTTCACTGGTTTCAATGGTTCGTATTTCTTTATTTATTTGAGAAAAATATATAAAATAGAGAAAACAATAAGTGCAGATAAAGAAACGTGTTTTGGCGTGGAAACAAAAACTTTTGATTGCCGTTAAATAATTACAAATTTCGGCGACTATTCCGAAAGCAGAATAGAATACCAACCCTAAGCGAGAAAATCCGCTTAAGAGCAGTATGCACCTCTGGCGAAATTTTCGTTACCATACGAAATGCATTGACATATCCTAAGCGAAATTTTCGTTACCAATACCGTTACTGAAAATTTCGGTTGCAGGTACGCAGCTCAAAGGAAATTTACTTTGCGTAACAGGGTGACATAATTGCCATTTGAGTTTTTCCTGCAACTACGAATTAAAATGCATGATTTTATAGATCAATTTAACAGAAATAAAGTTATTGGTTAATAAAAAATAGTTAATTTCAGCAAACAGGTACTTCATTAGCAAAAAATTTATAAAATCGGGCAAAATAATAAATCAATATTTGTCGCCATCTTGTAGTGTACACAGACATAAATGTCTTGACGGCAACCGAAAATTTCGCTAGAGGTGCTTTAATGGGTAAATAAAACACCCTTAATAAATGTGGCCACCTGCAGAAATACCTGTATTGAGAATGGCAGAATAAAATTTAACTCAATTATAAAATTGGTGTTCCCATCCCCGAGTGTTTTTTCAAAATTGGAGTACAATAATTTGTTCCGTTTTTGAACAAAAAATCCCTTTTTTGTCCCCTTTCTAAATTTGTCGAAGGTAACCCTGACCCGAATTAGCCCAATAGTCTGAAATAGCTTCCATTTTGCTAAAATGTTGCACGTAAGATTCTCTTGTAAACTCCAACCATCAAGGCCAAGCATCGGTCCATAAACTTAAGAGCTGTTGTTTAAGCCAATCTAACAATTTGAATACTTGAGCTTACATATCATACACCTGCGTTTTTACTTTTTTTAACTTCTAGATTAAGGAAAACTTACCTGATGGTGTGGCATTGCATTGTTGACAGCAAATAATATTTGCTTAGGTTGTCCTCCTCCCATCGAGGTTACACCAGCAGATGCTGCTGCTGCTGGCGAAGACGGCACCGAGGAAGATGAAACAACCGCCAATGAGGTCTGTTGCGATTGTGAACCTATAGGAGTTTTTATTGATGTGGAAGGAGTAGAAGAATGTGTTGAGGTCACTAAAGTGTTACCCAATACGGTAGTGGTGTTTTTTGTTAGGTAATTAGTTGTAGATGATGTAGAGCATCCACCGCCACCAATGACAGCACTAGTATTGTGGGCCGAGACCAAATTATTGCCACCAGCAACCGCTAGAGCATTGGGTGCTGCAGCATTATTGGCCGTAACAACAATGGTGTTAGTGGTTAGCTTGTTATTGTTATTATTATTACAATTAGTATTGGTGTTAGTAGAACTGCCGCCGGCAGGGATTATGGTTATGGTGCCACCACCGCCGGCACAACCTGAAGATAGATTTGAAGCTGCCAAAGTAGTACCTCCTCCTTTCTGTGCCGTATTAGTATGGTTAGATGTTGTAGCGGAAGAGGAGGTGGTTAATATGCGAGCATTGGCTGGAATTGTTATTTTGCTTATAAATGAAATGGAGGGTCGCACAGTGGCAGTTGTTGAGGAGCCACCACTGCCAATGCCAGCTATACTGGCTGATCCAACGCCGGGCAAATTGCCTTGCCGCATTTTATGCTGTAACAATTGTTGAGCAATACTTTGTTGCTGTTGTCGATTAAGACTATTGGCATCGGTTATGAGCAACATTGTTTGTGGTGGTGGTGGTGCTGCTGCTGCTGTTGCCGATGATGTGTGTTGCTGTTTTGCATGCATTTCTTCATTGTTGTGTCTGTCCATCACTGTTGGTTTGCATTCCTGCATGCTTGCATCTGTTTCTTGCTTTATTATTATGGGACTTTCATCGCCTATGTCGGCATCGTTAAGAGTGTCCAACACAAGGGCATCATATAGAATTGCAGCCCTGCCAGTGGCTTTGGTTAGTACTTGCTCTGATGGTTTATTAGTCGATGATGTGAGGTCAACATTTGCGTTATTGACATTTCGTAGCAGTATGGTTTTGGTTGGTGGATTGTTGGTAGTTGTAGTAGCAGTAGAAGAAGTAGTGGTGGTGGTGGTGGTTGTGGTAGTGGTGATGGTTATAGCATTACAAGGGGAAGCAGAGGTAGTAGTTTTTAACGAGGGGGAAGAGGAGCATATTGTGGGATATTGGTTTTTAGTATCATTCAATTTATTATTTGTGGAAGTTGTTGTTGCAGACAAAGCACAAGATGATGTTAATGGTTTTAGATTCAATGAGGAGGAGGATGATGAAAATGCTGATAATGATGATGAAGATGATGGTGAAATGACCAAGGCAGGTGGAGGCTGTTTACAAGTCAACGTTTCACCCATTGTTGTGACTGTTGCTGCTGCGGCTGCATTCGTTTGCATACACTTGTAGGCTTTGTTGCCATTCGTTGTGTTTGTTGTGCTTGTTGTCGAGGTCTTTTGTATGGTCCGAAAGAACAATGGAGGAGGTGTTGTTAGAGTCCTAATAATTGTAATTTGTTTTGTGGCATGACCACCGCCCACGCCCTGTCCTCCAACCTTTATGATGGGTGTTGGTGTCACCACAATACTCTGTCTGGCCTGTTCATGGCCATAGGGTGTGGGAACACGTGTTATGACCGTAGGAGGTGTTTCAACTCTACGAAAATGTAAATTCTTCAAGTGTCTATGCGGTGATGATGTATGCTGTTGAGGTGTTATGGAACGTCTCAAATGCATAAAACTATGCTGACGTGTTATGGGGGGTGTTATGGTGTGCAGACGTTTACTATGACTATTACTCAGTGCAACTCCTGTTTGTCCGGTGGGTGTGGGAGTTCTAGATATCAAAAGGGTTTTCGTCTTGGGTATGGTATAAAATTCAATATCATCAAAGTCAGTTTCTGTCTCATAGTCATCAAAGTCATCGTCTTCGTAGAGCACCGTATCGTCTTGGTCATCCTCGGAAGTATCCATTTTAATGGTGGCGGTCAGTTTTGCATCATTATGAGAAGACAGCATATCTTAAGAGTCCAAAAATGAGATGGGTGTTGTTGGTGGTGATAATGGGTTGGTTGATCGATTGTTTGGTTTGTGCCATGTTTTGATTTCGTTGTTTTTTTTGGGGGTAGGGATTCATGAATGGTTTGTTAGTTGTTAAGGCGCACACAAACGCACATACACATACACGCATTTATATGAATGAGGCGACACACACACAAACACATACACAAGTATTATTTAAAAGATATTAAAAGATGTTACACATATGTATACGCATATAAAACCGAAACCCAACAAACAAATGAAGCATGTGAGAGAGAGGTATGCAGATTATTGCAGAGAGAAGAAACAATATAATGATAATATTTAGTAGTTAGATGATGAATGGTGTACATACATTTTTATAGATATAAATAGGTATATAATATAAAAATAATAAATATATAAAGATAGAGTAGTGAATTTTCCCATGATGAATCTTGACAACGATCACTTCTATCTGTGATAAACATAGGGCATACATACCTCCGCCTCCTCCTGCAGCGCTGCGACACTCCGAGGCAGTGGGACTACGCAAAGGCGGCTGATGTTGATGCAACATTTGTGATGATTTTTGTTGCTGTTGCTGCTGTTGTGTTAAAGCTGAGCTGGCTGTAGGCACATTAAATGTGAATATATTACCACTCTGACTATTCGACGATGTTGATGTTGATGAGGTGGCTGTGGTGGAGCATATTGCACCGCCAGTTCCACTACCATTCAGTTTATAAGGTGATGGCGGTTCTTGCTTAATATAATTGGCATCCATGAGATCTTCTTGTTTAATAATAATTTGTTGTGTTTGCTGTTGTTGTTGTTCTTCGTGTTTTGTACTCTTGGGACTAATGGGCATAGTCTTAAAAGCACCACCTACACCAAAACAATAAAAATACAGTCGAGTTTTATTTCCCGTATATTTCGAAGATAAAAACAAAAGAAATTTTAATGAGAAAGGACGTCATTTGCAAGTCATATGAAAATTTTAAACTTTCGTAGAAATAATGTCCATAAATAGTGCTTAGGGACATTTGTTCGATTCAAGCCTTACTCATTGAGAAAAATGAGCTCCTTTTTAAAGGCGAGTGGGAAAAGTAGGGAATTTTTTTATAACTGATATCCTGTGAAATTTTGCCAGCCTTGATGAGGGGGGATAACCACTACTAAAAATTTGTTCTGACATTCGCCCCAAAAAATCGAACCCAGTTGTTCAGCATCATAGGTGACATGCTAACCTCTGCGTATAGTAAGTAAATATTAAGATAATATAGGGGGATAAGAAAAGGTCGAAGAAATATGTAAAGTTAAGCGGTCAAAAATAACCTACCCATATTAAATATTGCTCGATTTACATGGGTATTAGATCTATTTTTATACATAATCATTGTATGTTTTCGATATAAAATATTCTCTGTACACAAGTGAATGGAAGGCAAAGCTTAGAATAGATCCATATATAGGAGAGCACAATTTAAATACGGATTTTTTTTACGGTGGGCCTTTCCCATTTTATTGCATATGGCATATTAGCAAAACAGCAATAGACTTGCAACATAAATAACTTTTCTACCGTCCTTTCTCTTATAAAATGTTTGTCTTTTCTGATAAAATTTCTCGCCTGTTGGTTGGAAAGGTGTTACACCAATTGGGTTTTTGGGACTTGGATATGAAAGCATAGACATTTGCTTGAATTTCATCATGTTGTTCTCCAGATTGGGTGGCAATGCTTTCAGCGGTGTTGGTTTGCAAGTGGCCGGTGGTGTGGAGCCGACTTGTTGCTGCTGCTGGTCATCCTAAAGCAAACGATGTAGTTTTGGTTAAAATTCCGTTATAGTTTTATAATTTACCCAGCCTACCTTATCATTGACATGACTTATACCGGCTAGATTTTTGCGAAAATCATGTCCAGTATCTTCAATATCGGAATCAGTAACACGCTCACGACACTTGAGATCAACAGAGGTGGTGGAGTTTTGAGTTTCAACATTTTGTTGGTATAGACCAATACCACTGTTATTACCAGCAGTCGATTGTTGCTGCTGTTGTTCATCGGGCTCCTCATCGATAACCATCTAAAAACGTCAAGCATCAAAAAAATGAGGTAGGTAAATGATTTCACAAATAATGTTTATCAGCATACCTGTTCATCCTCCGATGTTACATCATGTTTCATTGGTTCTTCTTTAATAAATTTCTGGCCACCGAGATGATGGTTATTAATGGTAGTGGGATCCGATGATTCTGTACATGATGTATTGTATGTGGCAATGGTCAATGGTATAATATCAGTTTGCATGTCATGTATACCACCTCCATTTTGGCAATTATTCGATCCTCCTGCTGCCTGGCTTACGCCAGAACCATTGTTTGAATTGAAGGTTGTTGAAAAGCCCGGTGTTGTGGGACTATGTTCTTGATCTATAGAATCCGAGCCGTCAATTGAATCAAGACGATATTTGACATCATTCAAACCGCCTGTTGTAGTTAGGGCTGGGTTGTTGTTTACCCCTGCGCCGCCCTTGCTCGAGCTAGATGATTTACGTCTATCTTTTGAACACCACTTCCATTCAGGGTGAAGTTTAAAGTGGGCGTCTTTATAGGATGAAGCCAATTCATTGTATGGGGCTTTCTCCTCGGGTTTCAGAGCATACCACCATTCGCCCAGTATCTTACTCACAGTACGATTGTCTTGATTGGGATGCTTTTTGTGAACAAGTTTTCGATGTTTTTTCGAAAAAATCATAAAAGCATTCATAGGACGTCGTATTTTGTTCTAAGGTGAAATAAAAAAAGGAAATTTAGAAGAAAAGAGAAACACCACCTTCAACCACTTACCTTTGTCATGGGACTCATTGGTTCTTTACCACTGCTGGCATCAGCTGCGGAACCTACTGCTGGACCGCTCATGGCATTTTGTTGTTGCTGTTGCTGCTGCTGCTGCTGCAAAGCACTCAATGACTGCGAACGTCTTTTTGAAGCGCTCACATGAGCATTACTTGACGCAGCTTCATTTGTCTCACCGCTGCCACTCGGATCCGCTCCTCCTCTACACCCAGAAGAACTGGAACTTCCTGCTGGTTCAACAGCAGCGGAAGAACTGTAGATGTTGGAACGATAACTTCCACTGCGTATAATGTGTTCGTTGCCAAGACGCTGTTTGTTTTTAATACTCAAATTGCTGGCCGTCATTGGCGTCTCATTTTTTGGCAATGGCTCAAAAACATCATCATCCAGTTGATCATCAATATCATCTGCGGAATTGGTTAAATCTGATGCGGATGAAGCCAAAGCTGAGGCTTTGGCCGCATCGGTTAGAGAACAATTTAGGGGATTTCCAGGAGATGATAGCGATTGTTTTATTAGCAAATGGCCCTGACTATTCACTGGCTGCGGTGGTGGTGGTGGCGGTGGTGTGGACGCTGCTGCCTCAGTAGTGTTCGAGATGGTCGGTGATGGAGTTGGTGGTACTATACCGCTTAAGGAGTAATTTGTGGCTGTTTGTTGTTGTTGGCATTTCACGGGGGACTGATGGATGTGAGGCAGCAGCGTATGCCAGGGAAAAATCGACCCCGCATTAATGCCGTTTTTTGGAATAGTCTTATCGTTTATTAACTGTTGATGCTGTTGTTGTAATTGCTGTGAAGGTATACTCTGCGGCTGTTGTTTAATCTGTTGTATGGGAACCAATGTGGCACCACCACCACTACTACCCTGGCTATGTTGCTGATTATGCCTTATTTGATGTATGGAAGAAGTGTGCTGAATACCCTGCAGTGTAGGGATCCCTCCCATGTTTTGAGCCGCATGTGATTGAACAACCGGAGAAGGGGATGATAGTTGTCGTTGCTGTGATGCTGGTGGTGCTGCTGCTTGTTGATGCGGTAGCATAGGCATTAATTGTGTCGCATCAACAATAACGGGATGAAAAGATTGAGCGGCCTGTGATACCAGAGCAGCATTTGTCATATTTGTTGCCGTTGCGGAAGCTGTGGCAGCAGCAGCAGGAGAAATTCTTATAACACTTGTCGCATGGGCCATTGAAGTGATCGTGGCAGCTGTTGCCGCTGACGACGATATCACTATGGGTGGTGGTGGGGGTCCAGGAGACATAGATGTTTGCATGTGATGCTGCTGTTGTTGTTGTTGCATGGTCATCGAAGAGGAAGGCAAATGCGGGGACATGGCAGCATGTTGCGGCGGTGGTGCTGGAACGGCAGATACCACCGTCTGCGGTTGATGCATAACCATAGACACTGGCGACTTTTGAGGTGGTGGTGGCGGCGGCACTTGACCCGCGGCTATAGCTGTTCCGGCAACATTGGCACCGCCTTGCGCTCTTATCGATTCGGGACATATGACTTGGGTACCATAGCCTCCCATAACATTATACATAACCGGTGATGGTGTGGCCTTCCACTTGTTAGCGTGGGCGTCTTGCGATGGGGTAGCCGGACCTCCACCTATTGGCGTAAAGAAATTCTGCCTATTTGTTGCAACCACCGGCGGCACGGGAGAATTATTGGCATTCATTGGCGAGGTGCCATGATTGACGGGAGACGAATACGAAGGAGTGCCCGAGCGTGAACTACCCAATGACACTAAAAGAAACCCAGAAAGCAAAATCTTAAATCATTGTTGATTTTTGTTAATAAAATTTCTTTTTCAAATGACTCTCACATAAACACTGTAGGTAAAGCTTAGCGCCCAAATCGAAATCTTGAAAAGTATGCATATTTCCCCACTTTTACTAATATTCGTTACTTTTATTTTTACAATCCAATGTTTTTTTTTAAACTATTTTCAATTTAAGACTCAACGAATATTGATTTCAAATATTTTTACAATTGTTTCCCTGGAAATTGCGCGTTTTTATTTTGTTCACTTTACTTTAATTAACTCATATTTTTCAATTGTCATTTCTTCGTTTTTCTTGATCCCGATCATCCTCATTGGATGGATATTTGTATATTGTTGAATGTTGTTACATTTCAAAAAGAAAAACAACGGTTTTATTCTCTCAAACCGTAGACATGCAGGGAGCAGATGAGAGTGAGAGCAGAACAATAACAATTTTAAGTCATGGCGTTTTTAATTAGTAAAGAGTTGCCACATAAACACTTTATAACTAGGATTTTGGGAATGATGCTATAACGGAGTCGCAGTTAGGAAATTGTGTAAAGGGGCAACTCCTTAAAAAAGGGCCAAAAAATCGAAATTTTATTAAAAAATCATACACTATTTTTATAAAAAGAAAGCCTTTATAAAGTGGATTTCAATAAAATGTTCTTAACCCACAAACGCCAAAAGAGTAGAAATATGCAAAAGAATAGAGATGACTTAAAAAAAATGTAGATCCAATTGGCAAAAAGACATGCCAATGCAGTGGATTGGCGTAAAGTGGACGAATGAAACTATTGGGTTGCCCAAAAAGTAATTGCGGATTTTTCATATAGTCGGCGTTGATAAATTTTTTCACAGCTTGTGACTCTGTAATTGCATTTTTTCTTCTGTCAGTTATCAACTGTTACTTTTAGCTTGCTTTAGAAAAAAAGTGTAAAAAAAGTATATTTGATTAAAGTTCATTCTAAGTTTTATTAAAAATGCATTTACTTTCTTTTAAAAAATCCGCAATTACTTTTTGGGCAACCCAATAGTTGAATCATATTTTTCCCGTCAAACAAGGTCATGTTTTGGAAGTCAGCAATTTTTTTTTTTTTTTTTTTTTTATCAAAAATTCAAATTCACAAAATTCTTGGGAATGAGATTTGTGGAAACCGTTTTAGTGCCTTGTTGCTTTTGGTTTCTACATATATTAAAAAAAATACATTTATGGCAATAAGCCTACTTATTTTGACAGCAGGTGTCATTTCATGTTAGTCATTAAAATTCACCTTTCTTCGCTGAATGGTGACAAAATATTAAGGAATGTAAAAGTAGTTTTGACTTGATATTGATATTCTGAAAGGAAATTGTTCATATAATTATACATCTAAGCTTACCTAGCATGTTGGCCACATCAGTTTCTTCTTGATCGAAACGACCCGTTATACGGTAATTGGGAGAAGTTTCAGAATCACGCGATGTGTCTTCATCAATTTGAGTTTTACTACTTGAACGACTGCTAATATCACTAAATAACAAATAGAAAAAACGACATATTACGGATACCACCCTCTTCTTAACCAACGCTTTTCAGAAAATTAATTCCTTGTACACACCTTGGAAATCGACTTGGCCCTGTTGAGCGCAATGAATTGCCCTTTTGATTGAGATGGCGCGAGCAAAAACCACGGCGCTGAGATTCCTTCGAACAGAGTGAACATAATCGCCGCCATTGTTTGCCATTGAATTTTTTGCGAACGCCCGATTCGGACTCGACTATATCGCCCTTTTTGAAGCGATGTGGCGTATTCGCTTGAGATCGTGGTGTAGCTGGGTGAGATCGTGGTGTAAGCCTCTGATCGAGTAATGATGATGTACTGCCGCGACTTTGCATACTACTACGTTTGCTGCAACCCGACAACTTTTCGGGATCAGCGTCGGCCAACGATGCATAGCCACCAATATCAACACCTTTTAATTCTTCATCGGAATCGTAGGAGTCATCGTAGGCGGTGGCATTGGGACCAGCCGCTGAGGGACGCGTATGCTGTTGATGTTGACGTTGTCTGCGTTGTTGCATTAACAAATCATCTGAGTTGGATGTTTGCATTTTAGGATCGATAACAACATGATGGTGATCACTTTGTAGCTGTTGCGGTTGTTGCTGATGATGATGATGCGGCTGCTGATGATGTTGATGATGATGATGTTGTTGCTGCTGATGATGATGATGATGCAGTTGAGTCGTTTGTGTTGCTTCCACATTTAAATGATGTTCACCTACTGCCGCTGCCGCTACCGCCGACTGAGTACTATCCACAACTCCATTTTCACTACCATGCAGCAGATAGGAAGAGTTTTGATTTGCCAAAATATTCCCATTGCTGCCATTCACAATATTTCCACCATTGCCCGCTGCTGGAAATGGCGATGTTCCAATGGTTCTATAATAATCATCCTGTTTTTGTTGGACCGTTAACGAATGACTTGGGCGATGGAGAATGGCAACGCCGCCAGCAGTTAACATTTTGTTATTAACATATGTCATATGAGGCTGCGAAGCGGAGGCTTGTGTTGTTTGTGACTGTTGTTCTGGCAGATGATACATATGTTGTGGTGTGTGCATTTGTCCAGCAGATTTACCGCCCAAAACAGAGCGGCCAGAATGGTGGGATTGTTGATTCAATGAAAGTACAGTATTGCCACCGCCTAACGAACGTCTAGATTGTGGAGAGCTAAGCACTTTTTTGCCTGACACGCTTGTGGGTGCTGGTATGGGTGACACTTCATTCAATTCATCCCACCAGGGTGGCAGAAGCAAGCGTAAATCTGCACGTCTTACTGTATTCAGCTGAGATCAAATGAAAAAAGTCATAGTGAAATTTACGATTACATGGTTAAACAGGAAAAATGTAAGCTAAAAAATGGCCTGCCATGAAATTCTTTTTGAAGAGAGAATTTCTAGACATCTGTGATTTTATTTATTTTTTCCGATTTGTTTTGCAATTTCTTTCACCTCTTAGCTTATATATACAAATACATTATTTTTGAGCTTATAATAAACTTACAAGTGCAGCTCCAGATTCAGTTGTTCCAATTTGTACTGTAAATTGCTTTGTTGCTGGGTGTACTTCCACAACGGTGCCCTCAACAAATACACAACCATCTCGACCCTCAATCAGCGTTCGCACACAGACCCGGGTGTCTTCTATAATCTACGATTAAAAAAATAATGCTTGCGATACCAATCTTTTGGTCCAGTCAAAAAAGCACAACACATCACTTGAAAAAATTGCAAAATGTCCCTTAGGACAATTAAAAAAATTAAACAAAGTTAGTAAATTGCGTTCACGCAATAGAAATTTCAGTTAAGTTGGCAAATCGGAGGCGAATGACAGCAGAGCTTTTGATTTATATAGCAGTTATATCAGATTATGGGTCAATTCGGACCTTGTTGGAGGTCATAACAAGATTTCAGCTCAGTTCGTGAGTAATAAAGTAGATGAGTTTATATGGTATGCTAAATCGTAGGAGAATATCATGGCGATCGTTAACATATACAATTTACATTGTCTTTAAGCAATACTATGAGATGCTACGAAGGAAATAATGAAATAAATCCTAAATGGGGACTTCAAATTATTCCCCCATTCCCAACTCTTTCTCCCATCACAAAAGTTCAGTGAAAATTTCGATGGTCGTTTTTGTTACTTTTTGTTTGCGCAGATTAAGTGATATGTGTGCCAGATATGTATATGGATACCATATGTATGTAAATACTTACATCTGCCGCAGGTGGACTTGCGTCCAATATCACATTAAAACGCCCACTATTAAGTACATCTGTATACAAATGTGTACTATTTTCTGGCGGATCAAATTCGACTATAATTGAATTTGGTGGCACATCACCACTCAACGAAGATGATGAGGATGAATTTGGTTGACGTGTTATGCCCGGAGCATAGTAGTTTTTCAATTTGGCCAGTACTCGTGTATTAATCCAATCTCTTAGATTAAGTACAATCTCGTCATTTATCGTCGTAGACGAAGATGCCAATGCGGATGGCAGCACATCTGTCGATGTTGTTGTTGTTGATGATGATGATGGGGAGGAGGATGATGTTAAAGATTGCTGTTGCTGGTGAAGCTGATGGGATTGCTGTTGCTGCAGCACTATATGATGGTGCTGTTGTTGCGATGAGTTCACAACAGTTACAACATGCGCTGAGCTATGCGGTTTCTGTTGTTGCATGAAGTTATATCGTTGTTGTTGACCAGCAACACCACTTTGTTGTTGATTACTGCCATTTATGCTGTTGCTGTTGTTGTTGTTTCTGTTATCATTTGAAATAAATTGTTTGTCTGCCAATGACGCCAACGATGACGTTGGTGTTAATGTTGTTGTTATCGTACTCCCACTACTAATCCCAGCAGCGTGTGAACTAAAAAAAAATAAAAAAAATAAATTTAATTTGTACCAGCATCGGCAAGAATTGTAGGGGTTGAAGAAATCTACTCAGTAGCTGGGTTATTTTGGGACCTACAGTATAGGAATAGATTGTGGACTCATTTACGTTGGAGGTAGATTTTGCGTTTGTAATTTATGGCTTTAGAATTGATAATGAAATTCCATATGCAAAATTTGAGCCAAATTTCATAAGAATTGTGATCCCCACTTGCCCAAGATATTAAATCGAGTGATTGGTTAATATTACAGGTATTGGTGCAATTTCAATTTAGCATGGCTTTTGTCACAACAGAAGATCATGTACAAACCAGTGAAGTGGCCACTTAATAACTTCCAGAAAGCAAATCGAAAGAACGATTTGTAGGAATAAACCGATAACCGATATGGCCCAATTGCATTCCCCAAAAACCCAAAACGGCATAGCTAGATTAGTATGCCCGCCATGGATGGTGGCTATAAAAAGTACTTATACAAGGATTTAAAGTGTTGTTCAACAATAGCATATATAAATGGAAATTCTGCCCATGAACATTCCGCTAAGGAACAGGGGCAAACTTCTCAAATATCAATGAGTGCAGTCCGATTCAAGTTTTAAGATCAATAATAAAGGACCTCCTGTTTATAGCCGAGTCCGAACTGCGTTCCGCAAGGCGACACATTTTTGGAGAGAAGTTTTCACATGGCATAGTACCTCACAAATGTTACCAGTAGTAGGAGGGGAAAACCACCACTGAAAATTTTTTCTAATTTTTTTCCTGCTAGGATTCGAACCCAGGCATTCAGCATCATTGGCGGACATTTTGAAAAGAAAAGTCTCCAAGGCGACCTTTCTACCTTTACTTTGGCAAGTCCTATCGACTCCCTTTTTTGGGCATATACAACTTTTCTTATCTGTGAGCTTTTGAGTTGCATCTGCTCAAACGAAAGTACATTTATATTAAAAAGATGTCCTTCTTACACTATTCTTTCCAACGCTACTCACCTTGTTATAATTGTACGTTTTTCAGGTATCTCCATACATGTACTGGCCTTTGAGGCAACTGACACCAGAGACCCGCTACCGGTGTCATGGCTACTAAAGGCCAAGGAAGTCACAGCACCTGTAGGAGAACCAAATTGCGTTGATGTGGGTAATGTGTAAATACCATCGCTGCCACCAGCTCCTACGGCCGTGCCATTCGTCGAGCATGCATACGATGGCGTTCCATTTCCAATAGCAGCTGAGGTGGTGCTATTGCAAGTGGTGGTGGTGGTCGTCGTCGTTGGATTGACAACCGATGAATATGAAATGGATGTTGGCAATCCTTTGGTGGATACGCATTTAATCTCCGATGATGATGACGTGGTGTTTGTGGCACTATCTTGTTTAGGTTGTGTATGATGATGGTGGTTGTTGCCATCATTATTGGCCTCATCCAATTCTGAGGGATCAAATTTTCTTTTCTTTGGATGTTGGCGAGGTATAGCGACCGAATATGACGATGTGACGGCAACCGTCGTCGTTGCTCCAGACATTGAGGTGATTTGTGCAACATCTTGTTGTTGCTGATGCTGGTTAACATTTGATGCGTTTTGAAGGGACGATGACAATGACGAATTATTATCGTTTATCGTTGCCGTAGCTAGAGCTGTTGAAGATGAAGATGCTGATGATACTGCTGTTGTTGCCACCACCGTTGATGGTGTTACCATTTTGTAGGGCGTGAAGGCCTTCTTAACAGCTTAGATAGGTCTCCCAACCCCCTATTTTTGTTTGTTTTGGCAGCTCTGTGTTACTTTAGACCTTAATTATTTCTCTTGTTGCTCAAACTATTGCCCACTCCGGCACCAATGCTGCTTAAAAACAGAAAATAATACTGATTTCTGAAATCTTTTTCCATGTAGTGAGTCCAATTGAGTAGAATGTTATGAGAAGTCCATCATTTTAAGCAGCATTTGTTGCACGCAACGACATTGCAACATGTCAAATGCTGCATTCATCATGTCGTTGTATCTCTCGCTATGGCCAAAAAGAGTTTTGGGCATAATTTATAACATCATGGAAATTATTGCATCATAGAGTTAATAAAACTAGAAAACCTGCAAAGAGAAAAGAGAACAAAAATTGTTTAGCAAAATTTCATATTTCTAAAAAGACAAAATTAATACAAAAAATGATCGAGATTTTTATTTTTAACAACAAATAATAAATTACAAAAACCCAAATATGCAGTTTCCCATTGCTTCTCCGTTTTGAAATATAAAGGGTTCTCGTTGCCTCAATGCTCTTTAGAAACTCAGTGCACTCTTGGCTAGTACCTAGTATAATTTTTCTCAAATGCATATCGTTTTTTTCCATTTCTTTTCATCTAATAAGGCAACAACAACAACAATTCATACAAAAACATATCTTTATGTTACTCATTGTTTGTTATTGTTCAACGTTGACGTTGTCTTCTTCTTCTTGGTAATATTTGCAAAGTTGTTGGATGTTGTTGTTGTCGTTGTTTTTTGCACAGTAGAACACCAAAGGTTTTTGACCTTTACATTGACCATGTACCAGCAGCAAACAACAATTCTGTTGTAACCGCCGCCCAGAGTAGTATGATAATAATGAGTGACTCAAATAGTACGTTTAGCACAGCGTGACGACAAAATGATGTTTAGAAAATAAAGAAACGAAAAAAATGCAAAACAGCAATGTATGTACGTGTATTGAGACACATGTCACTAGCGTCGATGAAACAACAGACAAGCAGACGTTTGGTCACATTTGCTAACATTGAAGTTCTCAGAAATTAATCGAATATGTTATGTTATATACATATGTATGTAACTTAGAGTACGTAGTATGTAAAATATATACATATGTATGTGTTTATGCAGTCAAGCCACATCGATTTTCAACAGTGATCTTGTTTTAGCATACAAATTTACTGTTGTGGTGAAATTCGAGAAATGGGATAGTTACTTAAAATGGCAAAAAATAACATTACATATGTAGTTGTGGATAGGTTCTTTTTTTACGTTATGTGCAATAAGACATGATAGAAAAGGAACATAGCATTCTGTTTGTTCAGTTTTTTCTCTTCCATAAGAAAACAAACAATTAGTTGCCCAATAATTGAAACCTTGACTTTTTTTTCTCCAAGTAGGTACCTACGTAGATATATGAGCCATGGCTATAACTACAAAAAGAATAGTATTTATCAAGCATAGGTCCTTGGAATTATAACCACAACTTTATAATGTACAAATTAGCTTGCGCAACCTATGTATTGGGTTGCCCAAAAAGTAATTGCGGATTTTTCATATAGTCGGCGTTGACAAATTTTTTCACACTTGTGACTCTGTAATTGCATTCTTTCTTCTGTCAGTTATCAGCTGTTTCTTTTAGCTTGCTTTAGAAAAAAAGTGTAAAAAAAGTATATTTGATTAAAGTTCATTCTAAGTTTTATTAAAAATGCAATTACTTTCTTTTAAAAAATCCGCAATTACTTTTTGGGCAACCCAATATATTGTAAAAGCACTTGAAATACACCACTTAGCTTGCACGTGTGTGGAGGGTAATTTAGTACAAGCCAAAAAGTTGGAGAATGCTTTTTAAATCTATATAAGCAGTTAACAGTCTCAAGAGTAACGGTAAAATAATTTATTATTTTATTGCAATAACCGAGTTGTTTTGGTAATTGAATATGTACTGTAGTGTTATAAAGCAGTCATATATTCATATTTGTGTGTACCTATTTTTTATAAAGAATTTACATTTTCTATCGAAAAAGTTGATGCAGCAACAATATTCTAGGGATATATGCTTTACAAATCTGCAGAACTAAAAATTACATAACAAATTCCATGGAGATTGTGGAATCTGGAACTAGAACTGTAGCACATGCTACTTCCGCCAAATAGGGGCCAAGCAAAAAACGAGCAAATTGTTTCAGATTGGTTAGGTATTAGCGTCAATCCTTCATAACACATTTAGAAGAATTTTTGACCATTGTGAAACTACAATAGCTATCAAATCCTCTGATGGGAACCAATGCCATGGCCACCGTATTGGCCACGGCACCGAGCTTCGGTGCGCATATTGGGAATGTAACCGCCTTAAACAATGTGGTCCGTTTTTATCTGGAAACGGTCCACCGCTTTGTTGTTGCTTCCTGGACGGAAAACTTAACAGCGTTCTTTGTCCCATTTTTTTCTATTTTTAAATGTGTTTCTTGTATCTGAAAATAGGCGTTGCTGAGACTACAAGGAATTAGCAAGTGATATATACGATAAATATTCTTGTGTTTATTTTAATTTTACTAATAGTTTTTATGCCCAAATATTTTTTTCCCCAAGTTTTAAAAAAATTTAGCCTTTTTATTCTTAATGGAAACAAAAACTTTAATCGTTCAGTCAAAGAAATGAATTGGGCTTTTGTAAGTGTTGTTAATATCAGTAAGAAGGCAAGGTCTTGCACTGCAAATGGTAACCCTTTATACAGTAACATGAGTTGGCAACTTATCTACCATGTCATGTGTCTCTTAGATGAGGCCTCTTATAAGCTCTCCTTATTCCCGCCTTTTACCTCTGAGAAGTTAGCAACAAAATAAACTGGGGGCAAAATTGTAGTATGATGCATTCATGTGCATAACTCATTAGTTTGTGTGTGCGCTTGTGTTGGTTTGCTTAGTCATCGAATGCTTTGTGCATAAATGCAGGGTACTTAAAATGTTCGCCACAGTCCTTTCTTTCTTCAAACTCCATAGGACAAAAGTTAAAACAAATAAAGAGGAATAAAAAGAGTTTATGAAAAAATATGCATACAATAGAGCAGATATAAACGAAGAAGATGTAATAATTCTAGGGCAAATGGTTATAAATAATGAATTTTAAATTTTTTTCCGATTTTAATAAAAAAAAACATGAATACAGAACAAGACTAGGGATATGTCACAAAACTGTGTGTCAAATGCTTACAAAATGCTTTGAGATTTTATTTAAAAATAATACCTACTAAACATAAAATTGAGAAGAAATAGAAGCACGTTCGTACGTATGTTCAGCTGGACCAAAACTCGAGTTTTATGAATCGCATTTCTTTATTCAACTCATTAAAAAATATTAATTTCTCTCGTGGACCCCGAAAAATTACATCAATAGATGATAACCAAATCAAATTATTGTCAAGCCGGTACCCATTTAAATATACAATTCCGGATAGAACTCTAAGACGCCGTCTTTAGACAGATATATTGGGTTGCCCAAAAAGTAATTGCGGATTTTTTAAAAGAAAGTAAATGCATTTTTAATAAAACTTAGAATGAACTTTAATCAAATATACTTTTTTTAAACTTTTTTTCTAAAGCAAGCTAAAAGTAACAGCTGATAACTGACAGAAGAAAGAATGCAATTACAGAGTCACAAGCTGTGAAAAAATTTGTCAACGCCGACCATATGAAAATCCGCAATTACTTTTTGGGCAACCCAATATATCCATACGTGAGGCATTCTCTTCAAGATTTTTTTATTAAACAAGGAAACAAATTTAACCAGTAAAAACGTGCTAAGTTTGGCCGGGCCGAACTCACCACCATGGAGTGGTGAGTTTCTACTAAAACAGCCGCAGTGAAAGTCGTAGTGAAACACTCATATAAAATGTCAGCTCAATCGCACAAAATTTGCGGCTTCCAGGGGCTCAATAAGTCAAATCAGGATATCGGTTTATTCCCAACGACCTACATCAATAAGACGTATCTGTGCAAAATTTCAAGCCGCTTTACGCATTCGACCCCTACCGTGATTTCCACAGACGTACAGAGGTGTATGGCTAGATCGACTTAAAATGTCAAAACTTCCATAAATGTGTATTGTTTATAGGATCGCAGATCAATATTTCAAGGTGCTACAAACGGAATGACTAGATAAGTATACCCCCATTCCTATGGTGGTGGGTATAAAAATCGGCCCACAAATGTACCTTTCACAGCCCGAACAATATTTTGTAGGAGTCAATTGGCATTGAGGAATTTGTTCTAGTTACTAATGTTTTGTCCAAGTGTTTTTTCTGACTATGGACAGTATATATAGGGACTATATACAATGTATACCTCAAATTTTGCATTGCAATTGTATTCAGTACATCTGACTTACATTTAATAAAACCTTAATAAAATACGCCCACTATCGTCAGCAGTAGTTCTTAACAAAATTCCATGTAGAAGAAATCAAAAGCCTTTGACGGCAGCTATTCGCTGTAGAGTAATTTGAAGTAGTTGTACTGCATTTTTGTACATCTCATTTACTCCAACTACTCCACAGAAATTGTATGTATGTATTTATGGCTCTGCATTTATGTAGCATTCATTATTCCGTTTTGTACTGAGAGATGTTTTTGTTGCTGGTAAAAAAAGTGAAGCATAAGCAAAAAAAAAATCTACAAATCGTGGGAGTAAAAATTCAAGGGGAAGCTGTAAGGATTTTTACGATAAAATGTCCAAGTGTGGGGTTAGTGTACGGTTTTGTAAAAATCCGGAAGCTAAATGTACGTTGGAGTAGTCCTTCTAGTCTAGCAGGTGCTGTTGGTGTAGTAGTATATCTCATATGGCAAAGCGTAGGAGTTACAAAGAGTATTAGCAACAGCAAAGAACACTTTAGACAGGCACAAGGCAGATAGTAACAACGGTATGTTGTAAAAAAGAAATAATATAGAAAATAGAGAAGGCTTGGGCATGAGTTGGCAAAAAAGAAGGGAAACATTTTTAAGACTAGGTGCAGTTTGTATTTGTTTAGGTTAAAAGGGGTTGCTAATACAAGAATCACAAAAGCCCCCCAGCAAACCTCATGCCAGATTTTTGGTTTTCAATCAAAAAAAAAAAAATACTTTTTCGGTTAATGCACCGAGACAAAGGCAAGCCTTGTAAAATATATTAGATAATAGCGATAACACTGTGAATTTGGTTTGCTATTTTGATTTGTTTTAAAGTGACAGAACATAACACGGTCTTGTAACGCTACGTTTACATTGTCCGCTAAAACATGTTGTATGGCTGTTTTGTTATTTTTGTGCCAAAAATTTGTGTTGTTTAGCATGTTTGATCACAAAACAAAAGATTAAAGTACAAAATATGATTGTACAAGTAAACGCATATGTTTATAAAATTCAACTGACAGTCATTTAAGTTATCCTAAAATGTTGATTATTTTTAACTCTGACTTATTTATTCAATATTGTTGTTTTTAAGAACTCGAGCTTGAAATAAAAACAACAATATTTATCCTAAAATGTATTTTAGAAGATCCAAATTTATTTCTCTTTTATATAAAACAGGATAATTTATTTTGTCAGTGTAAACGTAGCTTTATATCTCAGCTAACGTTGCTCCCTGATTTAAATTGTGCAGTACTTGTTGTTATGAAAGAAAGGTTTCACTTGCTTCTTAATTATTTGTATAAATAAGTGGTTTGCACTTTACTATGTCATTCACAACTACTACTACTAAATTTCCGATTTACATTCCATTTCGAATAATGTTTAAGCGCAATGATAAAGGACCTTCTTCTTTATGCCGAGTCCGAACGGCGTGCCGCATAGTGACACCGCCTGATAGAGAAGTTTCAACATGTCAGGATAGCTCACAAATGTAGCCAGCATTAGTAAGGGGATAAACGCCGCTGAAAAATATATAAATGTACTAATTTGTTTATGACGAAAAACATGCTATGGATATCCCGAATACAGATGTAATACATAAGCCTGCACTGTACTCTGATCCCGAATTTCGTAGTGCTGGATACATGTCATTTCCATAAAATTTTCGTTGCTTTGTAAGTACATATGCAGTTAAAAAAAAAAACGGGCTTAAGTCCAAACATCTACGAATTGTCGTTGTAACTTCGATTGCTGCTGCTTGTGTGTGCGCGCCTTTTTAAATTGCGACTTGAAAATAATGTTGTAAAGCCGGAGAAGGATGCCTTTTCATCTTCAATTCCCAGTTGCAACAATTAGTCACCCTATCAAGATTATTAAAATTGAGGATTTTCATCACACACAGTAACCACTTGGGCTTTTCTGTTTCTAAGCGGCGAAGCGCCAGCATAAAACATCTCTTTTTTTGTGGAAAGAGAAGAAGTAGCAAAAACCTAAGCATTTACAAACAAACGTGCATAAATACAACCTTTTTGCTCTTCGCAAAAATATGAAAAACAGAACGAAGCAAACACACAATCAACGAACAGACGGGTTGGCACTCGCTCGGGGAGCACAATGGAAAATTGTATCCTACTATGCACTATACTACAGTACGTACGTACGAATGAGTACTTTATCGCCGCATGGCAACCAAGGGAAGCGTACGACGACTTCAATTGCTGTTGGCCTGCACTTTGTTTTGTTTCGTTGCAAAAAATAAAAATAAAGGAAACATGAATAGGTTTACACCACCCTAACCCCATCAGTGAATGACTGACTGACTGCATGTCTGAGTTTTAAACAGCGCACCGGCACTTAACACCAACAAGCCAGCAACAGCAAGTAGAAAAAAAGAAGGATCAGAATTTGAAAATGCAACAGCGAACGCAACGCTGCACAAAAAATATGAGAAGAAAAAAAGCGAAAAACTACAGCCACAAACGACCCCGCTATGAGATGAAACAAGAAGAAGAAGAATGAAAGGATGCACATATTCGTAGTTACTCACTCACTCACTAACACAACCAAAGTCGAGGCATTATTGTTCATATATTTCTTTGATAGGCAGGCAGTAATGACATTTGAGCGCTTTCAAACAGTTACAATTAAAACAAAAACAATCATTAAAACTCTGATAAATTATTTTACATCGTAAGCCCTGACGAACAGCCAGAGAACGTATGAACTCTGCCTTAAAAATCATGTTAGGATATTTTGCTGTCAAAATGGGAAGGGAGACTATCTTGGTCCAACGAACGAAAATTTTATGGTAGTAAGCAGTAGTAGATTTCAAAATCGTGATCGGGTTGCCAGATGAGTTATTAAAGATCGGATGTGGCACCCTGTATTAGATGCATACATCAGCAATTCTGGTTAGAGATACTGCCGATGAAGATGATTGAAACCTCAGCATACTATGTCTCGTACACAAAAATAGTACGTAAAATTTTTAAAAAACTTAAAAATTTTATTTTATTAATAAATTTGGACATTGGCAACACTGATGCTGCGGATACTATTACTTATACACAATAATAGTACGTGAAAGTGGGATTTTATGGGAAATTTTAAAAAACAAACATTTTATTTTTTTTAGTAAATTTAGACATTGGCAACACTGATGCTGAGGATACTATTACTTAGTTTTGCGCTGTGCAGGTCGTTCGTTTTACGCCTTTATTGTGCATTGACAAGAGTTTTCATTTTTTTACTTATTCTGCCGTTTTCCATTCCTCTTCTTAGTCGTCTCTTTTGCATCGGCCATACTCTTGCCTAAAAGTTTTCATCCAGCACAATATTTTTTTGCAGTACACTTTTCCATCTTATCAGCATAAAAAGTTCACTGTTGAAACATGAAAATTGCAGTTGTTGTTGCCAAGAAGAAATCGAGACAGTTTCTTCTTGTTTGAGAGATGTCAACCATTGCATCTCACTCTGTCCGTTATTTTGTGTAACTCACTCGCTCTGTTTAACGTGATGAAATGTGTATAGTTTTTTAATACATACATAAAACATTTACATATTTATGTACGTACGAACATACATTTATTTAAAAACACATAGGCGACTGTAACTGTTTACCATACAAAATAATTAAAAAATGTTGGCTTTAGGATGATTGATTAAAAAACTCCTACAATCCTTGGCAAACTTACAAATAAAGAGAAGTATAGTTAATTTAACAACACTATAGAATTAAGCACAAACCTATCTTAAAAGGAATGAAAAAAATATATACCTATGGTTAATACTGGCAAAATTCACACAAGTGGTATAAATTTTTGTCAAAGCCATTCAAAATTATAAAAAAATATATGGCAAAGTTCATGTTCATACAAAATGTTTTAAAATAAGATTTTTATAGAAAAATTTGAAATTAAAATTCTAGCGGGCCGATATATGTAAAACACCTCATTGTCCAGTAATTGGACATAAAGTTATGACCCAGTATGTACCTCAAACTATCTGGTCGAAATTTTTTCTATAAAGAATTTGGTCGAAATTTTTTCTATAAAAAATTTGGTCGAAATTTTTTCTATAAAAAATTTGGTCGAAATTTTTTCTATAAAAAATTTGGTCGAAATTTTTTCTATAAAAAATTTGGTCGAAATTTTTTCTATAAAAAATTTGGTCGAAATTTTTTCTATAAAAAATTTGGTCGAAATTTTTTCTATAAAAAATTTGGTCGAAATTTTTTCTATAAAAAATTGGTCGAAATTTTTTCTATAAAAAATTTGATCGAAATTTTTTCTCTAAAAAATTTGATAGAAAATTTTGTCTTTAAAAATTTTGATATTTAAGGATTAACAGCCCAATTCTGAAAACTTAATTTCTTAATTTCTCCCTCGAATAAAATCCTCCTGTTCTGATTGAATGGGGAGAGGACATTTTTGGGAGAGGGAATTTAGAATTTTCGAAAACAGCTGTTTTGTTTCAGCTGTTTGATTTTGGCCAAACATTTGATTTTTTGGAAAAAGAACATAAAATGAAAAAATAAGCAAAAAGAAGTTGTAAAGATTGATAAAAAAAAGTTTACAAACATGTTTAGTGTTGCTTTTGTAAAGTTTGTTTTAAGTTTTTCATTTTAATGGTGCACAATTATGGCCTACAGCTTGTCACCATATTTCTGTGTTGTGACAACAACTTTACGTCTTCATCCAACAATCGTTGGCTAAATTATTGGGTTGCCCAAAAAGTAATTACGGATTTTTCATATAGTCGGCGTTGACAAATTTTTTCACAGCTTGTGACTCTGTAATTGCATTCTTTCTTCTGTCAGTTATCAGCAGTTACTTTTAGCTTGCTTTAAAAAAAAATGTAAAAGAAGTATATTTGATTAAAGTTCATTCTAAGTTTTATTAAAAATTCATTTACTTTCTTTTAAAAAATCCGCAATTACTTTTTGGGCAACCCAATAGATGCTTCCAGAGTGTTCTGATAGACAGATTAATTGTGTTGTGTTGTCCCTGGTTGCATGCGCGCCACAAATCCTGCATGTTGGCGTTTTTCCTTGCCAAAAGGAGTTAAGGTGGCTGAATCGTAATATAGAGGTTTGCTTCTCCTTCGTCGTCATAAATGCTGTGTTGGGTCTGCCTGATACGCCGTTTTATCTAAAGGCCTACTTTTATGGAACTAAAACTTGATGATCTTATCGACATTTGCTGGCGGCGGACGCTTTTCTTGCTGGTTGGGACGGCTGCTGGACATAGTGCTGCCGAAAAGCGACTTATGGATTTATTCTTACTCCTGTGGAGTAAATGCTGCCAAAAGTGGCGCCAAGTGTCTTTGAATAATTGCCCACGAACATTCCATCAAGGAACAGGAAGAAGACTTCTTGCACATCATTGAGTGCTGCCCGATTGTACTTTAAGCTCAACGATAAAGGACCTCCTTTAAGTATCCTACTCGAAACGGAGTGCCAATAAAATTGAAAAACTTAAGCAAATCTTTTATGATGGCTACATGACATTTAAACCGGGAGAACCTAACAAAATTTGTACTTCTTTTTGATGAAAAGAGAAAAATAATTCCCATTTATTTTTTCTATAAAAGCATAAAATACACAATTTTTTATCCTAAATCCCTTTCATTTGTTTGGGGGAATTTTTCCCAAGTTATATCGCCTCATTCTCCCTTTTATATAGATTCAGAATATCTACTTTTTTCCCTGGTAGAGATTTTCCTTTTTCGAAGTTTGTTTAGAATAAGGGAAAGGGGATTAGGGAAAATACTCCCAGTAAATTGTTAATCAGAATAAGGGAAAAGGGAGTAGGGAACAAACTCCCAGGGAATTGTTATTCAGAGTAGGGCTGTAAGTAATAGTTTAAAAACAAAGCCACTTCTCAACAGACAAAGTTAGCACTATACAAGATACTGATTCTGCCCGTGTTGTTATATGGTTTTGAGGCATGGGTACTTGTAAAAGCAGATGGGCAATGCTTGGAGTGTTTGAGAAATGATTCTTCGTAAAATATATGGACCAGTTTGTATGATAGTTACACGTATCAAAATACAACGGCTGCGTTGGCTAGGTCATATTGTCAGAATGGATGAAAAATATCCACTTAAGAAATCTATTGAAGGCAAACAGGGTGGTACACGCAAACCGGGACGACCCAAAGCCCAATGGAAAGATCAAGTGGTGGGAGACAACTTGAAACTTGATGTCGGAGATTTTAGAATGAGCAGAAGATCGAAGCGCTTGGAACGCTATTCTACGTTTGGCTAGTTCTTTCACTTTTTCTTTACCTTTTGCTTACGTCTGTTTCTCTGTAGGATATTACAATGAACCAATACTGGAGCCTGGAAGGTGGTGGGCTACCCGTTCCACCTAAACCTATACCCTTACAAAAGCTAACAGCATTTTATTTCGTTCAGCCTCCTAAAAATTCTCTACTTTGCCGTGCGCAGTTCAAAGTTCTCTATCATTAAACTAAAAAATTAGACAAGATCCATTGATATGCAAGGAATTCTAGAGGCAAAGATGTTTGTCATTTACCCTTCCACAAAAATCTATTCGTATTGGCAAAACTAGGGCACCTTTTTAAAGTTTTAGAAAACAACAACGGTTGTTTTAGCAAACGCTTGCCATTTTAAGTTTTTGAGTAAGGGCAAAAAAAAAAATTTACTCAGCTGACTGCATGACACTACCTTCAATTGATGTTCCTTGATAATGGCCAAATTAAATGAATAGGATTCCCACGCTGTGTTTACATGAAAAAAATGTTGAAAGTTTCCTTTATTTTATATAATAGTCGAATTTTCATCGATCTTATCTGTTAATTTACGCTTGTACGTACATAATTGTATATTTTGTGTAGATATAAAAATCTACATACAGAGTCCATAGTCTAAGATTTAAAATTTGTCTGCCAGATTTGTATATAATGATTAATAAATAATCTATCCAGACAAAAACATATTCCGGTTCTTGAATCGATTAATTATATTATACTTGTAGTATACGAGATTGCGTGCATGTGTATAACACATCATTTAAATGATTGACACATTGGCGTATCCGCCTAAATCTCTTCAGCTGGTGGCGTTGTCTTTGGAAACACCCAAATGGTAGATTATGGCAATGTTTGCTTAGCTAGACGAGGAAGGAGGGCTTGAAAATGCATAATATATGTATAGGATGTTTTTCCCCTTCCCATTTCTGAAATATCAAATCCATTAATTAACCACAACTGTGTTATTGTAAAATGTAAGTTTATCTGTCATGATAGTTTGGGGGAGGGGGGAACTATGACCATTACAAAAACACTTTATGTGATTATGATCAATGCGCGATCCTCCTCTACGTCGGAATCTCCCCATTTCTGCCACCATAAAATTTATTTTATTAGTTTTAAGTCTTGCAAGATGTGGCAAACAATGGATTCATTGAAAGCTGTTAACACTGGTTAAACGTCTTATGACTGTGTAGGCTGGCTGGCTGGTCGGCTGACTGACTGGGGCCAGCCGTTAACATGGTTGGGGTTTTGCGTGGGTTGATGACTGTGGCAATGATTGTAAGTTTTAAATTATTTATTTATAAAGAAAAACTTAATTAAAATGTATAATTCTTTAAAATATGCACAAAATATGCATTTTGTTTTCGTAAAATAGGTAGCTTTTTTTTATTAACAGCATTAAGTCTATAAAACTTACAAAATAAAAAAAAACAGTAAGGCACACAATTCTCGGTATTTGAAGGGAGATTTTTGAGCGCTGTTGTCAATTGGTTAATCGTTATTAGTTAATCGATTGAACTTTTCTATATAAGAATGTTCGTTCGGAAGCACTTCAATGAAAAAATGTTGGCCAATTACCATTTAGCAAAATTTAAATAGACAGGCTCATTATTTCCCCATTTTCCCCAGCCCTACTAATAAAAGAAGAAGTTTACATATATACAAGGTAAATTTATCAATTCCTTGTTGCAGCAAAAGTTCACACACGTCTAAGTGTAGCGAAACGTAGGTTCTGCACGGAAGTTGAACATCGAAAAGCTGCAAACGCAACAAATGGCAATGGCATAGGTACTCCACTCGACTTACCTAATTGATTCATTAAAGCACTCCTTATTCCCTTGTATAGCGGTGCATTATAAAACCATTGCCCACTCCAAGGAAAATGCCGCGAAATTTGTACTTGTACCAAAAGCTTTACCCAAGAAATCCATGGTACGACCATAAGTGCTACAGAAGCCAAGAAGCCGCAATAGAGGTATCCGGAAAAAATGAGAAACTTTTATTCCCCAGAATGAAATGCAATGATGTGAGTGTGAAAGAATCAAGATATTGAGGAGCCAGGATAAAATCAAGAAATTTGGTACAGCCACATGCTCCTGCAGAGACAAAGAAGGGCAACTGGTAACAGATGTAGGTAGGCCGCAGGAGCTGTTGTGTACACCAAAGCACATAACGGTCCCGAACGTGAAATAAGATGTTCACTGAACTCGTCTCCCAATAAGTCCATTGTTACGCGTGTTGTGTGGCATGTGGCACCTTCTTCTTGAAACCACATGTCATACAAGTCGGGCTCTTGCCAAGATGTGAGTCATTTACCCTTCCACAAAAATATATTCGTATTGGCAAAACTAGGATACCTTTTTAAATATTTATTATACAATTAAGGTTGTTTCAGCAAACGCTTGCAATTATAAGTTTTTGAGTAATGACAAAAAAAAAAAACAAATTTACTTAGCTGACTGGATGACACTACCTTTTATTGATATACCATGATAATAGCCAACTTAAATGAATATATTTGCGTATGCCAATCAATTATGTCAAAATATTATTTGGCTATATAAAGGCGGCTACCAAACCAACATTTTCATCAAACATGAAAAAAATATGTTGAAAGTTTCCTCCAGCTTATGTAATAGGCAAATGTTCATCGATCTTATCTGTTAATATACGCTTGTATGTACATAAATGTATATTTTGTGTAGATAGAAAAATCTACATAAAGTGTCTATAGTCTAAGATTTAAAATTTGTCGTCCAGATTTGTATATAATGATTAATAAATAATGTATCCAGACAAAAAGCGCTCACCGCTTCATCACTCAAAAATCGACAATTCTGCTTATTTACGTACCCATTGAGCCAAAAATTAACTTCGCCCTAAAATGAAAGAATCGCGCGATGAACTTTCTTAACAGTGCACATTGTTAATAAAATTCAATATTTTGCGAGCCTTGTTTGTTTTTAAGACGATTCATGGTTTAATTATAGACCAAACTGAAGATGTTTGACAGTGAACCAAAACACGAAACGTGCGTGAGCTATTTAAACCAGGGTTGCCAAAATGATAATAGCTAAAAAATCATCCTTTACAACCGCCGTGAACGAAACCACCAGTTTTGAAATAAAACGAAGTATAATGGTGGTACAGATGCTACTTTAGATTAAGCCAGCAGTTCAAGAGCCAAACGCCTCTCGCCAGACGAAAATCACACCATACAAGACACTAATACTACCTGTGCTGTGTGTGTATGACTCCGAAGGAGAATTACTTGGAGTGCTAAAGAAATAAGACTTATTCCTTATGATTGTAGTATGATTGTAGATTCCAATCATCGGGTATGCGTTCTTCTTGCCCGATTGCGAAGATAAGCTGATACATACGCCTTATCAGCGTGTCGTCTCCGGTCTTTAATAGTTCTGCGGGTAACCCGTCGGTTCCTGCTGCCTTGTTGTTTTTTAGTCGGGTCACTGATACTTGGACCTCATTCTGACTAGGAAGTAAACATTCTATAAGGGATTGGTTCTGCGGTATCCTCTTCGCCGCCAACGTCGGACACTAGCAGTAGGGTAAAATGTTCTCTCCATATCTTCAGCAAGCTATCTGTGTCAGTTACCAGATTTTGTCTCTGCAGGAGGATGTGCCTGCACCAAAACCATCGGTTTGATGTTTAATTCTTTGTGGATTCAAGTGGAGAAAAACATCTCGAAAATGGGTGTCAGAGATTGGAAAAGGAGCACAGAAAATCAAGGAGCTTGAAAATCTCTTCTCCGTTCGATTAGTGAAGCAAATGTTCTGTAATGGCCACTTTATTAGTGGTTATTTTCTCATGACTCTTGAGTCTCTCGTAAGTCGTGACTTTCTCGTAAGTTGTGATTATATCGTGAGTCTTGAATAGGGACGTGAGTATGATTTCACTCACAGACGATCACACATGACTTCTCTGGACTTTGACAACTAGTGGGCAAAATTCTAATCCTAATTAGCAGTTTGAGTTCTGTTATCACTTCCAAATTTCATGTCATGTATGGTCCTAATTATTTTCGTCTATTTATTTGTGCCTATGGTGTGTACTAAGTTCGTTTTCCAATGGAATTTTTCACAAAAGTTGTTTCTCTAGTTGTGGAAGTTCAGTGAAGTCAACTCACATTTCTGATTTAGACGTCAAAAAAGCCATATTTTCAAGTAAAATATTATTGGCCAATCCCATCATACATGTGTTTTTTTTTCGCCAATCATATTGGTATTATGTTATAAAAAATAAAAATTATATTTTGAAAAATATTATAAAAAAATTAAAAGACAATGAACGAAAATGCGACTAACTCTTTTTACAATCGATTTGGCTCAAGTTGAAAAAATATTCCGTGCACACTCCTAATGAATCCCTGCGAAATCTGAATTTAATACCCACCTTATAAATGAAAATGCACAAAGTACTTAACAAATCCATAGTGAATGTTATAGAGGGCGCTGTTTAGTTTATTTTCTATACCCGTTACTTGTTACTAATAAATTGTTTCCTGCCAAAATGTTATATGTTATTCACATTTAGATATAAAAAGGAAACATTTCAATAAATTTGTTTTGTTATGAGAGTTACGACAATTTCAGTTAATTTTGGGTTAAGCATGAATTGCCAAATAGTTATCGAGCGAATAAAAAATTGACTAAGGATTATGTGGCTTTATTTATCCCCTTCCAGCAGTCACATCTGGTCGTTTATTGGATAAATAGTCTACAGCCATTCTAAAAAGGCCCATTTATTTCAAGTATTTTATATATTAATTCATCAAACAATATACAGGGTGGCTGATGAATATTGCTACAATGATGAATATTGCTACATTTTTTTTTCGGTGTATGGAATACATTTTTCTTTTATTCATGTTAAATTAAATTATTAAATTAATTATTAAATTATTATTAATTAAATTAATTAATTAATTAATTAAATTAATTATTAAATTATTATTATTAAATAGAAAAAAAGTTATTACATTTTTTTTTGGTAGCGGCTTTCATCAGCCACCCTGTATTTGATATTTTGTATGGGATAGGAGGCTGTCTGTAGTATACAAAAACTGGTTAAGTGATTTTGCAAAAAGTCAAATGAAACATATAAAGAAAATTTGTTCCCCATAACAATTAACATACTCGTAAACTTATCCCATTTGGGGACTATCAGAGCAATTTTTGATTCATAGCAATTGTTTAATTGCGATAATTAATCGTAACGTAGAGCAAAGGTTTCTCAAACACAAGACAGAGATTAATTCACACGTCACTAAGTTAAAATTACACAAAGCCTCTGACTGTGCTATTTTTGTGCAATCTCTAAAATATGCAAATTGATAGAAATGATGAGCTTTGACACATTTTATATAGTAACAACAAAAAATTTTGAATTAAGAAAGCATTTCTAATTTAAAAAAAAAAGTATCTCTAACTGCATTCCCCTACTATTCACAAAAACTAAATCCAATTCATTGCAAAGGGTACACACTACTACTAGTGCGATAGTGGTGTAGGATGGAGGTGATGGGGCATTGCACCAGTGTGTATTGGTGTGATGTTGAATGCACGAACGATTACGTTCCAGGTTCTCAACGGCACCGGTTGGTTTCGTTTTTTTGTTTGTTTGTTTGATTTTTGACGTTTAACTGATAACATGGGAATACTACACAGTAAATGTTTACATTTATATTAACATACCTACTAACATAGACACATGCATTCGTATAATAATATTAAACTTTTTTTTTATTATTTTTTGTTGTTTTAAATCAATGAAATCAATTGAATATATTATCTATTATAGTTAAATAGATTGTTACGTTTTGTATACCACTGCGGTTTATTGGATGCTACATAAAAAAGGGGAAGACGTCTAAGCCCATCTGAATAGAAAAAGAGTCTACGTAGTGTTTTTTTTTTAGCACTAGGTAGCCGAGTTTTGCTTGGGCTAAAAAGCGCCAAATCTAGTGTGAAAAGCACTAAGTTGGGATCTCTGCTGAATGGGCATGCCACATCGTTCACAAAACGAACAAATAATGCTTGTCTATGCCATCGAGCAGCATCGATGATAATCTATGAAAAGATCAAAGAAGAGAGTCAGTTAGTGTGGGTCTGGCAGTAAATGAAGATAAAACAAAATGTATAATATCGAAGTCTGCAAAACCCTGTAAACACGGACAAACAGAACATATTGGGAACTATCAAGCCTATTCCGATTTCCACGGAAGTCTGTAAATACAATTCATAAGAAATTCGTGCGATTTTAATTTACATTACATGTATGGTTCGATTATGGATAGCAACCAAAGTTTAGTTGTGTGGTTGTCTAACAACGCAACCAACATAAATGTGTGGCAACTTTTGTAAATTGATGCTGCCGGTTATAGTGATTTGGCAGTCCCGCAGTAGGAGAATGTGTACACAAATAATTAAGCCGCCACAAAAAATGCTAGAAGTGGTGAAATACCATAAAAAAACATTTAATTTTTTATTTAAAGCACTGTTCAACTATGTTTGCATTTATAAACGTATAAAATATCATTTTATGTCGCCGTTTGCTGCTCTTCTCAATGGTTTTCTTTAGCTGCTTCAAACGCTATATTTTTTTCAACATTCAAGAGTTCGCCTACTGGATTTATATCCAAGTTAATTTGCAAAACGTCTGTAGCCGTCCCTATAATGGAAATATGTTGATACTATTGGGTTGCCCAAAAAGTAATTGCGGATTTTTTAAAAGAAAGTGCATTTTTAATAAAACTTAGAATGAACTTTAATCAAATATACTTTTTTTACACTTTTTTTCTAAAGCAAGCTAAAAGTAACAGCTGATAACTGACAGAAGAAAGAATGCAATTACAGAATCACAAACTGTGAAAAAATTTGTCAACGCCGACTATATGAAAAATCCGCAATTACTTTTTGGGCAACCCAATATTATTCTTCTTTTATTAACCCCCTTTACTAACAAAATCTTTTCACTCTGTCAACTATTTTTCGGAAGTACGCGGCGACGTTTTTTTTTCAAGAATTATTGATTATGTGGGGATTTTAACTAAGGTGAAGCCTATAAACACCAAAACATTTGTAATAAACAATCATATGAACAATTTGAATACGACACAAGTAAAAGCGTGCTAAGTTCGGCCGGGCCGAATCTTATATACCCTTCACCACGGATCGTATTTGTCGAGTTCTTTGCGCGGTATTTCTTTTTAGGCAAACAAAGAATAATGGATAAGAATTGTTATGCTATTGGACATATATCAAGTTATAGTCTGATTCGGACCATAAGTATATGGAATGCTGAAGACCATAGAAGAAGTCATTGGGAAATATTTCAGTCCATTCGGATAAGAATTGTGCTTTGTAGGGGCTCAAGAAGCATATTAGGGAAATCAGTTTATATGGGTACGCGTGTTGAAGGCCGTTGTACAAAATTTCAGCCACATCGGATAAGAATTGCAGGTTATGTATCGATTTGAACCATATTTATCGCAGTTGTTGGAAGTCATAACAAAATACTTCATACTAAATTTCAGCCAAATCGGATAAGCATTGCACCCTCTAGTGGTCCGATAAGTCAAGATTGGTTTATATGGCAGCTATATCAGTTTATAGATCGATTTGATCCATATTTGGCACAGTTGTTGGAAACCATAACAAACAACTTCATGCTATATTTCAGCCAAATCGGATAATAACTGCACCCTCCAGTGGTTTATTATGACAGTTGTTTATATGGTAGATATATCAGGCTATAGACCGATTAAAACCATATTTAGCGCAGTTGTTGGAAGTCATAGCAAACAACTTCACGCAAATTTTCAGCCAAATCGGATGAGAATTGCGCTCAAGAAATCAAGGTCCAAGACTCGTAAATGTGGCAGCTATATCAAGTTATGGACCGATTTCAACCATACTTAGCACAATTACTGGAAGTCATAACAAAACACCTCAAGCAAAATTTCAGCAAAATTGGATGAGAATTGCGCCCTCTAGTGGCTTAAGAAGTCAAGACCCAAGATCGGTTTATATGGCACCTATATCAGGTTATGAACCAATTTGAACCATAATTAGCACAAATGTTGGAAAGGTTACCAAACACACCACGTGCAAAATCTCAGCTAAATCGGATAAGATTTGCGGCCTCTAGAAGCTCAAGAAGTCAAGACCCAAGATCGGTTTATATGGCAGCTATATCAAAACCTGGACCGATTTGGCCCATTTACAAACCCAAACCACCTACACTTATAAGAAACATATGTGCAAAATTTCAAGCGGCTAACTTTACTCCTTCGAAAGTTAGCGTGATTTCGACAGACAGGCGGACGGACAGGGCTAGATCGACAAAATGTCATGACGATCAAGAATATATATACTTTATGGGGTCTTAGATGCATCCTATGGCGGAGGGTATAAAAATTAATTTCCTTTTAATTTCACTGCTTATTTACTAATGAAAATAAGAGAGCAACTGCAACAAGTAAAAGGGCATTAAATTGGGCAGAACCAAACTTTTGATACCTACCACCTCGAGAACCACCTTTATTTATGCAACTATAGCAGCTATATCCAAATATGGTCCGATTTGGACCAATTTCGGCATGGACATTGATTGGTCTAATAAATACAAGTCACTGTTCAATTTTGTTTCAATATTGGTCTTTTTGGAAGCTATATCCAAATGTAGACCGATCTGAACCATATAGGACAAGGATGTCGAAAAGCCCAAAATAAGTCACTGTGCCAAATTTCAGCGAAATCGGATAACAATGCTACTTTTATAGGGCCAAGATCTTAAATCGAGAGATCGGACTATGTGGCAGCTATATCTAAATTTTGCCCGATCTGGGTCATCTTTAAGAAGGATATCGAAAGGCCTAACACAACGCACTGTCCAAAATTTCAGCAAAATCGGACAAAAAAGCGCTTTTATCGGTCCAAGACCTTACATCGGGAGAAAGGACTATATGGCAACCATTTGAAATCTGGTCTGAGCAAAATTGAAAAAATATGTCGAAGGACCTAATACAACTCACTGTCCCAAAATTCAGCGAAATCAGACAATAAATGGGCCTTTTTTGGGGCCTAAGGCCTAAAATCGGGAGACCTATATATATCTATATCCAAATCTGAAACGAACTGAGCCAAACTGAAAAAAGATGTTGAGAGGTCTAACAAAACTCAATGCCTTGAAATTCAGCAAAATCGCATAATGAATTTGACTTTTATGGGCCTTCTTTCCATTGCGGTTATCGGAGCAGGTCTGTATAACTTAAAGTATCTAACTCGGTGCTGCCATAAACGAACGATGACACCTTTGAAATAAAACGAAAAATAATATTGGCTAATAAATATGACTTTGGAGACCACAAGTAGGGAACAAGTCAAAGTGGCAAATTTAATGACGATGGCATTTTATCATAGAAAAAAACTTATTGACGTTTGTCGACATTCACCATTGGCATAATTTGAGTCTTAAAGATGTTAATGGGCCGATCCACTTTTTGTTTTCCCATATGACGTTACTTTATATAAGTGAACCCACCCCATCTAGGTGCGTCAGAATACCTATAAAAGTATGGGAAATTTTAGAAGGAAAGGCTTCCCTCAATATCAGGATTGACTAATAAAAGATTAAGTTGCTTGCGAAACCATAAAGTGGATAGGCCCCATAAACATCATTAAGAATGTCAAATCTGTCGATTGAAAATGTCATCATATAGGAGAAAAAAACATAAACAAATTAATGAATGTAAAAAGAGAACAAGTTGACTTCCTCAATGCCAAGTACTGCCAAAAATTGATCCGATCGCTAGGATTAACCTTATTCGGTGAATCCTGCCTCAATATTAACACTCGTTCATAATACAATATTGCCTATTATCTAGAAAAATGCAAAGGATTTTTCCAAGATGCACAGCATGTATTCCGTGTGTTTGGAAATCTATTTTTAAGAAACTTTACCGAACGGTGAAGTACGGAATTTTTGGTTTTGAATTTTGAAATCTGAGGGTGGGAAGGACTTTTAACAAAACCGTTAGATCTCCGAGATGGCTGTAGCAATTCGGATATTAAAATTGAAAATAATATTAGAAGCATCATAATACAATAAGTATTACTATATGTTAATGTCACTCACTGTGTTAACAGGTCGGTAATAAGAGAAGAATTACAACTTTTGTTTGTGGCGAAATCGAGTTTACAAAAAAATAAGTAGTGGCAGTAACAACAACAAGCTCACCAAATTCTCTTAAATGCCAAAATAAACAAAAACGGAAAATTTCTGTACATATGAATGTGCCACAATAATATATACAAACAAACGTATCTTCCTTCCTACGTTGTGTTCAAGTAAATAACGAACGAAAGCGTTTTGCGCGATTAGATAAAATATTTACGAATATAGTATACACTTAAGGCAGACGGCTTATACCCCAACATACAAACATATATATATGTACGCATGTAGATATATACATACGTACGTAAAAAAGGAAAACAAGTGAAAGACATGAATGAATTTTTGCCATATACATACATATATCTTCTATATGCATGTGTATGAACATTTCAGCCAGATAACCAAAGCAAAGGCAAATAAATACATACATCCAGACACATATTGTGGTAAAGTATTTTCGTAAGGAAACAAACATGTTAGGGTTGTGTGTTGGCCTCTAGTATTTTGGGTTGATATCACTTTTTTCCTACTGCAAACATCGCGCCACAATTAACTGTGAAGTTATTCGAAAGGAACGAAAAGAGAACCGTGAAGACTAACTGAAAATACATAGCACTCTCGTGCATCCGAACCAAGTTTTCTGAGTATTGCTGGTGCACACATACATACATATGTATATGCATCAATATTGGCTGCACGTGCTTAAAAATGCACAAGCACAAGAAGAGACAATAGAGAACTTGCCAAATCAAATAATTGACGTAAGTCTCAATAAACTAATATGTTATGTATAAAAGATACTATATAGGTACTACATATAAATAACGACGAAAGGGGCATACTGACCAAAGAACCCTCTTTTTTTACGCCAAATATGTTTAAACACGAAGATGAATGTCATATTGACGGGCTAGCACTGGAGCTTCCTAGAAAACAAAATCAATTATAATTATTAATACCCCTATGTCGGCTTTATCAGTCTCAAAGAACGAATTGAAGTCTCAATCTAATGTGGCAAAAATTTTATGAGCCCTTAAGATGAAGTGCTTTATTTATTTTTAATTATAGACAATTACAGAGTAGCTTACTGTTTATTGCCCGACATGGCGGAATAATAGAATGTACCATTACTTGCCGGTAACAAAAAGTGGAAAGGCGACACGAATATTGAGGATGTCAAAATATGCCGATTGAAAATGACATGTCTTAACATTGTATGTCGACTGAACGTTTTCCGCAAACTTATTAAATGAATCCTAACATTCATCCCTCGTCAAATCGGCGATGAGCGAAGGCTGTTATTATTGTAAACAAATAAGGACGACTTTTCAGTGTTAAGAAGCACATAAATGCAGATGATCTTATTATACTTCCAAGGGGTAGAGATCCTATGACTACGGGGGGCGAATGACTACGACTGGGCTAGACCTTGGGACCTGAATGTTAACCCAGAGAAGAATGAAATCTGTTTGGTCACGAGGAAGATCAAGGAGGGCCAATTTGATGCATCACGTTTCTTCAACAGAACGATTTCGATACTTGACAAGGTCAAATACTAAGGAGTGATCTTGGACTGGAAGTGTCACATTCGGGAGCGTACCGACAAAGCTCACAGATGTTGGGCACTATAGGATTTTGAATACGGCGATGGAGAAAAAGTTCGACGATAGTTCAGAGAACATGTTTTGGCACATGAAACATGTCTTGGCATAGGCGGAGCGATGAGGATAACGCCCACCAGGGCATTGGAGACTATTCTAGATATCACACTCATAGACATACAGATTATACATGAGGGCTTATGACTGAGGTGATGGGATAATCAAGCGGTATTATCAAGACGACTAAAGGAAATTTGGAAGGAATGGAAGAGGTTTCGGATCGGATACCTAAGACGACACTTGAGGTCGAGTGCTGCTGCCACCAGCAAAAGCTTTGATTGACGGAACTCTGGCATTGCCATCTGGAAATTCGTGCTACATGAATGGATCAAAGCTAGAGGACAAACTGGGCCTTGGCGTCTACATTTGAGAAGAGCCTGAGATCTGTTTCAGACTGCCTGACCATACTACGAAATCCGGAGCTATCTGCAGGCGGAAAACCGGGCGATCACGGAATGCTTGAGGTGGTGTGGTTTTAACGCAAGAACGTCGAGTGTGAACATTTTTACGGAAAGTGAACTGGCCATCAGGGCAATAAAAACCAGAACAATAAGTTCACGAACAGTCTTGGAGTGTAAGAAGGAGATTAGCGCCTACTCTGAGGATGGCACAATCTACATTGTTTGGGTGCCGGACCATAGCGGAGTAAGGGGGAATGACAGACGAAAAGGTCGGTAGGACGACTAAAATCCTATGGCAAGATCCGCATCGTGAGAAAACGAGGCTACTACTGAAAGAAAGTAAGAAGGAGGTCAGTATAACTTTCGGTATCAATATCATGATATTCGTAAGGCCACATGGCTGTCCACTTAGAAACCAAGTTGATCCCGTTGTGACAGAAAAAGGCATTCGTCCAGAGCGTTGGGCGTACGATCGATCCGAGGAGCGAATATTGATTCGGATCATTATATTGTTGCAGCCGATGGCTTTGATCTTCGTGCAGAAAGAAGTAAATCTGATTATGCATACAGATAATGCGCTAAGGATACGGAAAGAACAATTATCCAGGCTGCTGGTATCTGATAGTAGCGTCGACGAGGCTACCACAGAATGCCGATCCCTGATTCCCCCAAGTAAGAATAAGCATCAATATGGCTGTAGAATAACAAGGCAGCAGGAGGCGATAGATGGCCACCAGAAAATCTGTTCTTAGACCGAATAGAGCAAACGTTCTGTAATCGACAAAAATTTAAGTAAGCATTCAGGTTTTGACCAAAGCAATAATTCTAGACCAAAATCAAAAAATCAGTCTCTTCAGTGGTTGAGTTGTATTAAAGATAATGACAAAAAACAAACAGTTACTGAAAGTTACATTCTCGCCTGCAAATATGTAAACGATTTTGCACTGCTTAGCTCAGGATATCGAAAGTTGTGTCCTTATTTCTACTATTTTAACAAATTTTGGTCCACTGTGCAACTTTGGCACACTCAATCGAATGCATACCTCAAGTAGAGTTTAAATTGCCGATGCCATCCAATTTGCAATTGAAAAGAGGATCCGAACAACATTTATAGATTTCACATTTGCATCGTATTTCAATAGAGTAACGGATTCTCATTGTCATTGTGCTCTTTCTCTCTGTTAGTATCCACCACAAGGCTGCCAGATTTAATTATTTTCAGCATTTTTCCGATGTTTAGCTTAAAAGATAGCAAAGTGCCGAGTTTCCGATTTTTACTCTAAAACAGCCGATTCGTTAAAAATTTGTTTGTATTTAAATTTTTCTACCCACAACCGAAAGATGAAGTAATTTATTTTGTTATTTCCGCAAAGGCATATTCTCGTAGTAAAATACTAAGACAACTTAATATATTGAGCTGAAACTTGACACAAATAATTCTTTTTTTGTCATGGGAAAATCAAGTTCTAAGAAAGGCTATATTTGATATAGCCCTCATATCAACCGATCTTCCAATTTAACTTTTTGAGTTCACAAAAGGTACATTTTTACCCGATTCGACTAAAATCGGGAACAGAAAGTTACATGGGACCATATTTATACGTATAGCTACCCTAAATTTGGACATAGCTGCCATGAAGATCTATTGATTAGACTTTTTGCACTTATTTGACAAGTATTTCTGCTTTATTTTGCAAAAAAATTGGTATGTAAAGTGGTATTATAGACTTTTTTCTAGCATGTGTGACGCATTTTTATTTTAATTCGCCGAAGAATTTGGTATATAGAACAATTTTGAAAAGTGCAAATTTTCTAGCAAATTAGTATGACAACCCTGTCCAGGCGGCGGATTAACCAAATTGTTACCAGATTGACGTTGACATCAGTGATGCCAACAACTTAGCAGAAGAAAATCGTAAAAACATTGTAATAAGGGAAAATAGCACTAAGCTTACCTGATTTATTAAATTTAAATTAGAAACATGTGTGGAAAATCAATTAATACATCATCTTAATATAATTAACTTTAACAATTATGCTAAATAAAATTTTAATAAAAAAAATATTATTTATAGTAATCAGGGATAACAGATGAGATTTGGGAATGGTATAAATATGTGTATAATATATGCTGCAGAAAGACAATCGTAAATTATGCTTTTACCAATTGTTTAGTGCGTTAATTCGGTCATACAAATGTACACCTCCAAACCATATAAAAATTTTAGCTATCGAAAAATGTACCAAATAGGGAACCGTTGTACTTTTGAGGATTAAAAAGTATCAAAAAAAAAAAATACTGTAAAAAGCCTAAAAGTTATCATCCCTGATAGTATAATCATGAACATTGAAAAGGACATAGATATTTTTCTACAAACAATAGTTTATTGCATTTTTATCAAAAACTACGGCAATCTTTGTGAAGTCTATAACTTTATCTATTTCTACACGCTTAAGCTTTTTGTATACCATATAGCGATATTACAGAATAACACTTTCCTGACATGGTATAACTATGAACACCATACAGGATGGAACTTTGACCTCCGACCTTGGAATGCTTTGAATAAGTTACTCTATTATCACTCTCTTTAAAAAATCTTTATGGGGACCTTTTCACCATCTGTTTTGGGCAACTAAAATTACTACCGCTTTTTTGTTTTGTTATTAACTAAGTATCTGTATGTAGAGAAGTGATGGACGCACTAACACAGCTGAAAATACTATATAAACTGATCAATTAGCTAAGTGAAAAAGTTATCTAAAATAACAATAATGCGTCAGCCGAATTAAACCACGCGAAGTTGCTTACACTGTACGTGTGCTACTGTTCGTTTCTCCTATGACCGCTGACAAAGGAATTTATGTGCGGTTGTGTGTTGTTACTCATCTATGATGCCGAGTACGAGTATGTAGCAACACAAGCTATATGTTTATTTATAGCATTTTGAAAATTTTCCTTACCCAATTTCTCATGAATGGGCAGAGTGAAAAAAAAACTTAAACCCACAATTTTCTACCCTGCCCACCTATTGGGAAGTGCTCAAAGTACCCAAACCACAGCGAGGGCCTACAATGGGATTTTTCATATACTTGTATGTCGGTATGTATTTATGCAGGTTTAAGTTCTTTTTTCATTCTGCTTTTCTCTTTTCCATGGTGAAAAACAACAATAACATCATCATCACCCCAGTATTTATCCAAGACTACATACGTACGATCGAAACGAACAACAACATGAGCAGTTTTTACTTATCGTTGTAGATTTTTCTTAGTGTATTTAATGTGCGTCCCTGCTACTGTATGTGACGCGACAACGACAACACTATGAGAACGACGACAACCAACCACAATGATGATGACGATAAACGAAAATGAAACAACATTGAAAAAAAGCTGCAAACAAAAAATCCGCGTACGTGCTATTGTATATCTTTGAATAAAATTGTAGTTGTTGTTGTATTCCCACATTCATACATACTTTGGTTAAAAACGCGAAAAATATCTATAGACGATTTTACGTTAAAAATACGCGCATAAACAATTTTTTTTGCAAAAATAAATAAATAAATAAAATTGAATAAAGACAACGTTTGTTTGTTGTAAGTATGTATGCATGTGCGTCTGTCTACATACATAGAACAAAACTACAGACCAACGGCGGCAAAATTAGACACAACAATAGTCGATGGCACTGTGGAATTGTGAATACCGGTGTTAATATTAAATAATTTTCTAATGATATTGATTTTGAAGCCCGAAGAATTATACCAAAGAGACATAAACACCATACAGCAAGTAGACTTTGCAGTGACAAAGAAGAAAATCTGGCAACACATATACATATAGAGGATAACTGACACAAAGTGTCACCAAGTTCACAGTGGTGTAACTGACAGCTACATGATATTTGTTTTATTGACAGATCATTAAATTTTGAACAAACCACCAAAAGCATTTGCTTTTGATTTTATTTATAAAGAAATTCGTGATGGAGTTTATGCGTAATGGTTTAATGGCATAATATTCTGCTTAAAGTGAGCAAAATGTTTATGTATCGTACCAAAAATCGATATAATGACACTGGTAGTGTGCTAAACGACATTGTAGTCCAAAAAATCGGTAACCACACCTGAAACGAAATTCAAGCTGTTGGGGAAATCAAATGGTTTAAGATCTGAAAATATCCTTGAAGGATGCAACAAATATAAAGATCTCAAAGTAAAGCCGAAAAAGTTCCAAAATGCACACCATCTAGAGTAAACTTCCAAAATGATAATGTTTACTTAAGGTGCTATTACACTACGTGCCCTTTGCATATGTGCAGTCACTTTCGGTATCCTGCGGACTTTCCTTATGTACGTCAAATACGAGTGCGCTCTAATCGGCATGTATTCTCATATGTATTGTAGTTACATATATAAAAGATGAAGAAAGTGCTCGCTTTTATCGAAAAAATTTCATAATTATTCCAAAATCCATTTTCAGAATTGCCACATTTGAGAAAACATGAGTGTTAGATCCTCTCGACAAGCGCACGAACGAGAATTCGAGCCGAACGGCCACCTGAAGCGATTTTGTAATGTAATGGTCGCATTCCAATCGTTTTCATCGAACGTTTCGATGAAAGTAAATGCAATGTATTATAGAGCAAACATTTTGAAAGCTCCTTTCAATCCATTGGCACGCAAACATTTCGATCGTAGACTTAGATGGCACTATCGATATTTTGTTTTTTGTTAAATGAAAACAAGCGAACCTGTATGGATCGTATAAGATACATTGCGTACAAGGCATAATTTCCATCCAATTAGGATAAATTTTTGTACAATGATTTCTTTCATGACTTCCAACTGACTTTAATATGTTTGGTAATATGCGGTCTGTGCTATAGATTTGAAACGTCTGCGAAAAGTAGGAGAAAAATAAGCGAAAAGGTAGTATTCTATTTATAGACATGGCGAAACAATTAAAGGTGGTCTTATTTGTACAACAACCATAAATCATATAGTGCAATCCGCCATCTTGCAATCAAGATGATCGACGTTTTGCCAAAAAACACAAAGAAATTTGTGTGCGTGTGTGTACACGTGTGCGTAAATGAGCAGAGATATTCGAGAAAGAAGACAACAACAAAGAACAAACAAAAATCTGTCATCTTAATACTGTCAAACCTGGCAGGCTGTTAACAGCTGTTCGCGTGAGACCACCTTTTTAAATCCGCCTTGGTTTATAGTGAGGAAAATGGAAAACAAATACTGCAACCCTTGAAAAAATAAGGGTACATTGCCAGTATCATTTTTGTTTGTATTATCGGTTAAAATAGGTTGTTTTTCTTTATTTATTTCCGAAAAAATAGATAAAATATAGTGCAGATAAAAAAAATGTTTTGGTATGAAAACAAAAAAAATTGATTGTTGTCAAATTTTGCTCGCGAAACGATTAAAAACTTTAACGATTTTTCGAAAGCAGAATAGAATACCGACCCTTAAGGCGTGATTTTCTTTTGAGACGTAATATCTCGTGAGTCGTGATTCAATCACGCTCACGCACGATAACGTGATTAGGTTTGCATCTTACGAATCACGTGACTAACGCGTGATTCACGCGTGAGACGACAACTTCCGACTCACGTACACCCCTCTAGTCTGTGCATTGATATTGCTTTATATCGATCACCTGATTTCTGCTGCTCATTGTCACAGACAAAGATAAATTTTTCCTCTCAGAAAAATGGCAACCACGAACAATGATTAGAAACCTGACGTTTTCTTTTGTTTCATTTTTAAGAATCACCTAAGGGAGAAGAAAAAGAATTTAGGGGACATAAAAACTTTAGAAAAACACAAGCAAAGAAGCTAGCAAGAAAGTTAAAAAGTGTTTTGTTAAACTAATTTAAAGTTTAAAAGCAAATAACCACAATCAATTGAAAACAGGCCAAATCATATTTGTTGATTACACACAGTTTCTCTTGAAATTCTCTCTTCTCTTAATTTTCTCGTTTATTTCTTATCTTTGTACCTACTTGGTGCCTCTTAAGAGTCGATGGTTTATCTATATTCATTTACTGTTTGTGACGTAGACCTTGGTACCTCCATGGTCTACGTCACAAGACTCGCTAAAAATCATGTGCAAAAAGGACAAAATCATGTTCCACACTTGGTTTTGCCAACTCAATGGCTGTCCAATTCACCAGATGCCAATCAAATGGACTTTTCCATTTCGGCAATTTAAGAGAGCATGGTAAGGACTAAAACCTGTGCTAGTATGGATACATTGAAGAAAGCCGTTGTACGGAAATGTGCCAAAATATCGGCAGACTCTATTCATGCAGCTTGCAACCGAATAACATAAATAGTCAAGATAGAGGATAATCATATCCAGCAGAAATAAATGGAAATTTAGATTATGCCCACACTAACTCTCTTTCTCTCTCTCTTTTGTCCTTTAACTCATTCCAGTGGATTCCGTTTACGATTCGTTTTTAAGGGCAACCCTAAAATAGCTCAAAAATGTACGTATACACGATACAACACTTTAGTTGCATGTGAGAGCAAAATATCCAAACATGTCACCTTCCCACTGTGCAATATAAATGTACAAAAATCGGAACCAAACAGAATGAGCATTTAAATAAACAAGACTGAATATTGATGAAAGAACTTTAAAGCCTGTTGTGTGATTTTTTTTTGTGGTTTAGGTACTAGTAAAAATATGGCTGAAAACTTACTATTGTCAATAAGACTATAAACGCCAAATATGAATAGGTATTTATAGTTGTCAATAGGTTTTTTACATTTTATATGGGTAGGTAGGTATGCATATACTAAATGACTGCCTTCGTATTGTTTATATATGGTCATAATAATTGTGTTTTTTTATTTTTCACCATATCGATCTTTAGCGCTTTCATCGCAGTACGTTGTGTTAATTTTAATTAATGAACGGCATGGAATTGTAGTCATCAAAAGCTCGCAGATAAACAACAAACACACAATCCTAATATCACAAATAACCACCAAAAGCAAAATAGTACTTGCTATCATAAGCAGCATAATAAAAACAAAAAGTCAAGACAAAAAAAACAAAAACAATGCGCGCGACGCTTATGACACTAACAACAAACGTATTTCGTTTTGTACTCTCGTCGCGAGCTAACCATAAAATTATTATAATATACTTATAATAATCATAAATGTGCTGGAGGAACAGCTAGCAATATTGTAAATGGCACGGTAAAGGGGAAGCCGCCGTCAAACTAAAAATTCCATTTGCGGTAGTGAATGGAAATGCTTTGTTTTTGTTGTCTAAATATTAAAAATATATTTATTTCATGAAATTTTATATAAAAAGTAAAGCTCGACATTTTATTTGCAACAAAATAATTTTTTTGAAATCAAAACACAATTTTTTTTGGATTCGAAGTAATAACAAATCTTTTAAATTATTTATGGCACGAAAAAAAAAAATAATAACATCAACAATCAAGGGAAAACTTGAAATATGAAGGTGTTAATGAACATTTTACATGCCAAAGAGGAAACTGTTTTTAAAGAAAAATTTTAACAAATGATTGAAATATAACAGGCAACGTGGACGCATAACTAAAGGCCAAAACAGAATCAACGCGTTGAGCCTCGTTTTAAGCATTGCATTGACAAATGCAACTCTGCAAACAAATCCCACAAAAGCAACACCCAAAAGTTAAAAAAGCTTTTGCGGAGTTCTCCTGCTTGCTCAATTTTGGTCTAATATTGATATGCTTTAGGAATTTTATAATGGCACTGAACCATAATCTACACCAAACAGAAATTTTTCCATTCACCGATCGTCCAAACTGACCATAAACTGAAAGTAGTCCGAAATGCATTTTCGAATTTTATTTATTAAATTCAGTCGACGTAGCCATGTGCGCCCGTCTATCCTTCTGTCGGGTCACGATAGCGATCGAATGAAATTTTGCACATATAGGTACTTCTTATTGATGTAGGTCGTTCGGGATTGCAAATGGGCCATCGGTTCAGATTTTCATATACAGGCCATATAAAGTTGTACTTTGATTTGACTTCTTGAGCAACTAGAAGTGTCAATTTGTATCCATTTTGCTGAAATTTTGCAGAGAGTAACATACAAGGTAAGTATGATCCTTGGCGGCATATGTAGTACCATTTTAAACCGATCTCCTGATTTTACTTCTTGAGCACCGCCGTGTTTATCCGATTAGCAGAAATTTTGCACATAGAGTTCTGTTAAAACTTCCACAAGCTTGGCAAGTATGGTTCAGATCGGTATATAACCTGACATAGCTTCCATATAAAACCAGTAAGGAAAGGCAAGTCAGGCGGAGCCGACTATATAATACCTTACACCACCAAGTCTACATAATACTTTTAATATATACCACTTATATCCAAATTTAGTCGGACTTTAATTTTGCATACCTATTGAAATATCGAATATCTACTTCTACGATTTTCTTACGATGGTACGAAAATTGTGGCTTCTACAGCCTTAAAAGTCGAAACGCATAAAGCATTATCTAAATCTGATTTGATTTTGATGAAATTTTGCTGACGTATTGGGATGTCAACTAAAACATCTCATGAACAATTTTTTAGAGATCGGACCAAAAATGTAACTACCACAGCCTTAAAAGACGAAACGATTAAAAGATATATATGGAAATTTTACCTAAATCTGGTTCGATTTTGATGACATTTTTTGCATGTAGTGCAACGTCAAAAAAAAAAAAAACATCTCCTGCAAAATTTTGTAAGGATTGGACCAAAATTGTGGCTACTACAGCTTTAAAAGGACATACCGGATGAAATATATATATGAGAGCTATATATAAATCTGATCCGGTTCTGATAAAATTTTTCACACATACTTAGACGTCAAAAAAGCACTTCGTGCCAAATTTAATTAAGATCGGACCCAAAATGTGCCTTCTACAGCCTTAATAGGTTAAATCGGATGAAAGTTATATATGGGAGCTATATCTAAATCTGAACCGATTTAGATAAAATTTTGCACACATATTAAGACGTCACATAAAACATATCATGCTAAAATTGGTAAATATCGGACCAAAATTGTGGCTCCTAAAGCTTTAAAAGCGCATATCGGAAGAAAGATATATATGAGAGTTATATCTAAATCTGAACCGATTTCAATTTATGCACGCATATTGGGTCTTCAAAAAAACTCTTTGTGCCAAATTTTGTGAAGATCGGACGAAAATTGTGGCTCCTACAGCTTTAAAAGGACACATCGGATGAAAGATATATATGGGAGCTATTCAAAATCAATAGCGTTCGTCCTTGGAACAATAAAGAGACTTATGCAAAATTTTGTGAAAATCGGACAACAAATGCGACATGTACCTTGATTACAAGAATACATGGAAAGGCAGACAGGCGGACATAGCTAAATCGAATCACGAAGTGATCCCAAGGCAGCCGGTTGTACGTACCGGATTGACCCGATGAAGTCCTTCATCGGCAAGGGCTGCCGCCTCAGTGTACAACACACTGCTACAACAACAACAACAACGAAGTGATTCTAAGCCGATCCGTATGCTTATCGATGGGTCTAGCTCAGAGATTTTGTACGTAAAGTACACATATGGCCTTCAACTATGTTCATTTGTGTATATTTGAAGTAGAATCAAAGGTGATAGTTCCCCAAGATTCAATCCGGTCGAACTTAAGCTCCTTTTTATTCGTTTCTTTCGTTCGAGGATTTATGGGTTAACCTAGTATTGAGTTCATTCGCACGAAAATTTTCTATTTGTCGCATTCTGTTGGACGACATAACACAAACAAAAAACATACAACAACAATACGACAAAACAGGTGTTTTCGACACAGTTCTTGAGCAATAAATATCGTTTCCTCATAGAACCACCTCTGTGGAATGTCTCTGCGTTATTTTTGTCACCAAAGTAAGATCGTTAAAAATCACTTATCATTGACGCAGAAACCGAAATGAAACTTACCAGCAAATCTATTCAATTCATGGATAGATGGCAAGGTCCAAGTTGATGATAATAAATCTAAAAAAAGAAAAAAGGTACCTATTGAATTAATATTCTATACAAAAATTAAACAATGTATATAAACAAGTACATATAAATTTCAATTTTTACCACTTTAATAGGTATACTATTGTTTTAACATTTAGCAACCAGTGTGAAAGTACTGTAACTACGTACATACCTACTTTCATCCAATGAAAGCTTAGGTAAATTTTTGTTGCTATTTCCATTACCCTATTTAAAAAGGCCTATGCGCACAAGGCCCAGTTAAAATTTTCACTGGCCCTTCCTATAGGCAATAGCAACAACAATGTTAAGTTTATTTATAAAGCTAAAATAGTTTCTTCAAAACCAAAACTTTGAAGAAAAATCTTACTACAAAACGCATAATATGAACGTACTACAAATTACGTATGGATGTACTACTTCTATTTGTATATCTGTCCGGTTGTCGGCTTGTCTCTCGTTCTGAATGTACTCAAGACCAGTAGCAATAGCAACATCAGCAATAGCAAACAACAAACAACGTACTCAACATGATTTGTTGTCATAGTCTGGGCATGGTGTATCATACATACAGACAGACAGACATACAAATAAATATGTATGTACATATATATGTATATAAAATACTTAATTCCAGTATACACACGAAAAGGAATACAAATGTCCGTCGTATATGAATGTACGTACGCTGGTTTACTATCGTTAATGGCTGGTCTGCTATTGCTTGGATGCTGTTGGTTAGCTGATTCTGATGCTGCCGCTGCCGCTTCTGTCGCTGCTTGACGCTTTTATTGTTTGGTCAATGCTTTATGTGGTGTGTGCGTTGTGTTTGTATGTGCTGCTGTTGTTGGGGCTTTTATTCGGTTACTGGTTTCTTTCACATTTTTTTTTTGTTTTTTTTTTTGGTCGAGATCTCCATTCTTACTACACTGAATGTCAAAGAAGAGAACGAACGAGCGACATGCAGAAAAAAAAAACAAAATAAAAAAACCGAAAAACCAGTTATGTTCGTTCCATGACGGCTCTACACCACTACCATGATATAGCCCCTAGCAGTAATCAGCAGCAAGATGATGACTATGACTGAAGAGCAGAAGTAGTCGTCGTCACCACGCTAATAGCTACACCAACGATGTTGTAGTATTCGGAAACAAGAACTGGCTGAATCAATTGTTGTGATCTGAAACTCTTGTCTTTTGCTTCACTGTATGGATGGGACATGTGGGATGACTGCAGCTTTGCTTGAATGTTGCATGCTTGAATGGTAGTCAATGACAGCGGGTGGCTAATGCACTGCTGCCGCTGCAATCAGAAGAAATGCATGGTTATTACTAAGCAAGCGTATAGCTGGCGTTGCACTTGAAATCCTTATTAGAGTAGAGAAAAGAAGACTTTAAAAATTTTGCATTTAATTGGAATCTTACTACTGACTTTAGTGGTAGAATGACTTAGTTCACCAAATCGATGGCAAATGAAATAAGTATCGCTAATCGATAATTATTGCTGGTCACAGCTGATCTGCTAGGTATAAGCCTCTATTGTCCGATTCAAGTTAATCCCCGATGATAAAGGACCTAATTTTTATTGACGATTTCGAACCCAACAGACGAAAGGATGAAGCACAATACACTGCTATAATAACCACGTGAGTGAAGAAGGGGTTAATCATCGCTGAAAAAAAATTCCTGATGTTCTCGCCATGTTACGAATCCAGGCGGCGTTCAGAGCCGTCTATATAGGTCAATCTAATCTTTGCGCAACTATGGCATAGTTAGGCGACATAAAACACAACCCTAAATTTCTATCGAATTCGGCTATTAAAAAGGAGGTCCCTACAAATTGAAGCGGATATCACTCGTTTCTAGCTACAGCCACAGACCCATTTTAAGTTATAGCTGTCCTGCAAATTGTTAGTGGATTTGTAGACAACCAACATGGATTTGGTTTCATATAATTTTCAATGTATGGCCCAGTATACACCTCAAACGAACACATGGTGAAAAAACTCCATTCGATTGGCCAATTTGCCACACTTTTTTGCTGACAAAGTACGCATTTATCATAATTAAGCGCCATTTTGTAAAAATAAATCTATTACGTGGCACAGAAAATGATCAAAGCAATAGTTTTCTTTCAATGAAAAAAATATATATATTGAATGCTTTCAATGTCACCCTGTAACATAACGCAAAGGATATGTCAATGCATTTCTTATGGCAACCAAAATTGCGTTTGCGTTCAATAAGTAGATGGAAATTGTCGATTTATATTTCTTATCGGATTTTTACAGGATCTGGCGTAGTATGATTGCCAAGTCAATGTTGGATTTCCAGGTCTAAGCCTCCCACTAACGTGATCCAACTATCTCATTGACTTTTGGTTCTAATTCACAATATGCACTCACTTGCAATTTTTACTGAAGTAATAGCCACAATATGTCTAAGTTGTAAACCCAAAGTACATACAAGTATATGTGTATGTTAAATCTATTTGAAGTATTCTTCATTGAACCATAAAAAGATTTTATTTCCCTCTTTCTCTAAGAGAGATTTATTTTAAATAATTTTATAAATTAAGCGACCCATATTTGAGAAAATCACTTTTTGTGCGACCTTGTTCAGAAAGACCAACTTTTTAGGCGAACTTTCAAAATTCTCTACGGTAACCCTGTGACTACATGTATAAATATACCTTGTTTCCAATCAAATAACGGGACATGACAAGAGCCAAATTGAGATTCGGTAGAATTAAAAACATAACAACATGAGTAAAGTATAGCAAATTACATTATAATTAAGATTTTATTTAAACACTACGGTAACCCTGTGACTACTTATAAAAATATACCTTGTTTCCAATCAAATAACGGGACATGAGAAGAGCTAAATTGAGATTCGGTAGTAATAAAAACATAACAACATGAGTAAAGTATGGAAAATTACATAAAAATTATGATTTTTATTAAAACAAACTGACTCAAACTTTGATAAAGTCATATAGGTACCTATTCAATTTTCTAAATTTTCTCTACTATTTTTTGTATCTACTTATGTATGTTCTATGTAATCGATAAAAATTTTTCCTGTTTTTCATTTCATTTTATCGTAAATAATTAATGTGACCTCTTGGTTTTGTGTAAGTTAAAACAAATTTTGTCCATTAGTGTACTTTGCATGTATAATTTAATGATGTGTTATTGTTGCTTGTCCGTCTTCCAGTCTGTTTGTCATCTACCATGTCATTTCCCCCACCCCTCCAACCACACACACGAACCACTTCATCAGAGAATACCTTTTTCCTAAAAAAAAGTTAAGTTTTGTAAAAGTTTTTATTTTGTTGTTGTAGCTGTTGTGTTGTGTTGGGTTTCTGGTCCATGGAGTAACGTAGCGTAAAAGATTAGAGACCACGTTAAAGACAGACGACGACGACGCATTAGACAAAAACAATGCCATACAAGTTGTAGTAGTTTTTGTATTGATCGTGAATTATTAACCGAACCGGTTTGGTGGAAGTTTTTTTCTTAACTAATGTTTTTCTTTTTCATTTCTTGTCTGATCTTGGCTGGTTTGTTGCCGATGGCCGATGATGATGACGATGTTGCTGTTTTGTTTAAAGGTAACAACAACAACGGGCTCTTATTGGCTTTTGTGTACTTGTAGTAGGTACTCTTTATTGTTTTGTGTTGTTCTTATGTTGGAGAATAGTGGAAAACAAAAAAAAACAAGGCAGAAACCTCAACAAATAAAAAATAAATTCATGGTTTGGTTTGTTGTTATGTAGTAATGATGACTTTGTTGGTCTGGTCATCATTAAAAGCAATAACAAAAAAAAGAAAAACGGTTTAAAGATGCACAGTGGCACGATTGTAGTTATGGCATATAATTAAGGGTATATTGGTAGTTATGCAAATCATATATTCTAAAGATCGACATTTTTTGAAATTTATGGAGTCGAACCCTTCGATCGCCAATAAGATGTATGTGGCGAAATAATAGATTTTTGGTATTTTATTTAAATCGATAATAGCTACACACAGAAAAAAAGTTGAACGAAAATTTCAGATTTTTTCTTATTCGTAGGATTTTACCAATGAAAACGAGCTTAAGAACCAATACTTTAAAATAAAGATGCTATCATTAAATTTAATTTCCCATTTACTAATAAACGCGGCCATCTGTTTGGAATTTCGATAGCAGATTGATTCTCATGTTTATCTTTGCTCATCTTTGGCTCGAGTCTTTAAAACTAGAACAAAATTTTTTTTATTGTGCCTTATTTTCCCGATCATAGTTTTTATATTGCACAACATAGAACTTTTGGTTGGGTACAATTGGAATCTCGTTACCAATCACATGATGATGATGACAATGACATAGCTATGTTTAACTTATCTGTATAAAGTTCCAGTATATATCCCATTGTTCGACTAGGATAACCCGCGAATGTCGTAAAGAGTTGCATGATGCTTCAAAGCGTCCATAAACTAGAGCTTGCAAATTTAGACGGAGGATGCTACTGACTTTTCATCTGGCTCTATTTAGTTGGCTGTCACAGACTGTTTGTTCTATTCGCCGGTATAGATTTCTAGGCAACTTGATATTCTACGCAACTACCCCAATTTCTGCTATAAACATTTAGATGGCAAATTAATTTTCCCCAGTTTTTATACCCTCCACCATAGCATGGGGCTATACTTACTTCGCTTCCGTTTGTAGCACCTCGAAATATTGATCTTAGATTCCATAAAGCATGTATAAATATTCTTGGCCGTTTTGACATTTTAATTCGATCTAGACATGTCCGTCCGACGCTTGAAATTTTGGACAAATACTTCCTATTAGTGTAGATCGGTTAGGATTGTAAATGTAAACATCGGTCCATATTAAGATATAGCTCCCATATAAACCTATCTAGCGCAATTCTTATCCGATTTAACTGAAATTTTGCAGTGACTTCTCCTACGTCGGATACCAACCTCAGGCATGACTTAGAACACCTCTTAACTTACAGGGCTGTCAGAAGCGGCTTTTGATTCTAGACAAACATGGCAAGTATCGCATAAAAGCACTTTTCCCTGCTCGTATTTAATGAGAAGGATAACCGTGTTTTGTTTTTCGACAATTACCATGTTTTATTTATGGCATTCTGATCATTTACGTGCTAAACCCTGTTCTTTTTTTTGCATATTTTACCATACAAAAATAAACCCATTTTTTGCTGAATTTATTTCTAAATCCCAAATAAATGTGGTTCCATGACACAATAGCCTACAAAAATACCTAAAAATGCAACTGTTAATAGCCTGTTTGCGGATACAATAGTACAGACGAACAAACAACAATAGCTCTAAATCCAATCTCGGTTTGGCCATGCCTATGGCATCCCTATGGGATTGCCATTGGGAGGTTTTGTCGACTTCCCCTGATCTACTACTAATTTGTCTTTGCAAATATGTTGTGATTTTCTTTATTTCAATCACATACATAAGCTCAAAATGTTATTAACATAGAAAATTGTGTTGTGTTTAATAAAAAATAAATGATTGTTCCATCGGAGGAGCCCAACATACCTCGAGGCACAAAGGTAATATATTTATAATTAGGTACCGTAAACAGCTGAGTACAATTTTTTCTCGCGAAGTGCACTAACAGTCAACGAGTTTTGGTTGTGTGTGTGTATTATAGTTAAAAACCATGCCACACAAGCAATGAAAATGGCGCGAACTAGTAATATACTCTAAGTCAGAGTTGCCCTGCCATTACCTGTAAATGAATATATCTTACAGTGCGTAGGTTACTTAAATTTCATCAAATCAGCAAAATATATTAACGGTCCAAACGTATTATAATTTAAGATTTATATTAAATTGGTTTTCTTCGATTTAGCCATGTCCGTCCGTCCGTCTGTCGAAATCACGATAGCAGTCGACCGCGTATATTTAATATTGATGTAGGTCGTTGGGGATCGCAAATAGGCCATATCGTTCAGATTTATATATAGCTCCCATATAAACCGATCTCCGGATTTGATTTCTTGAGCGCCTAAAGCCACAATTTTTCGTCCGATTTGGCTGAAATTTTGCACAGAGTGCTCTGTTATGACTCCCAACAACTGTGCCAAGTTCGGTCCAAATCAGTCTATAACCTGATATTGCTCCCATGTAAACCGGTTTCTAGACGAAGGTATACTCCTGACTTGACCCCGAATGACTTCTTTTTATTCCCGTACGTAAAAAAACAAAATGTGAGGTCTATGTTTTTCGATACCTAAAATACGATAAATATTTGTTTTTGTGTTCTCTAATCCCGAATTAATAGGGTCCTAGATATGAGAATTTTGCCCCTGTTTCTTAGTGGAATGTTCATGGGAAAAATTGGCATTTTTTACATGTCTTCGCCGAATATTGTCTAGACCAAGCCATTTTTGGACCTTGCTGCCACATAGACCGATCTCAGGAATTAAGGTCATGGTTCCATAAAAATTGCATTTAGGAGCCGATTTTACAGAAATTCAAACCGCATTAGAATTCCATATATCTTGTCATATGCACTGATTTACCGATTTAAGGTTTTGGACCCTTATTTATCATTCGTTTTAGCCTAGATTTGATAAATTTTATTTTATCAGACCTTAATGGCGCATTAACTATGCATGTTAAAAGTGAGCTGTAGTTGAGCCCTCGACATCTCGCCGTTCTTGCGATTTAAAGTCTTCCGCCCCTAATATATATTTTTTGCCTGATTTGGTCCTAATCCGACAACTGTTTCTCAAAACCGATTTCATGAATAAACTACTTGAGTAAAAAAAGCGAATTTTTATCACATTTCTAGAAAATGTGCGAAAAATGCGTACATACATATAAAGAGTTTTCCAATAGGGGCTTGACAACCTTGAAAGCAATTTGTGGGCGTATTCTTACTCTAATTATCGAACTGTCATTTTAAATTTATTCAGTAAACTCATCATTGTTAAGTACACAAACAAGCAACGTCTACAAATCATAAAATGTTACTACCGAAATTCGGAATCGGTGACCGCTACTTTCATAGCGTTAACTCCAATTTAGTTTTTTACTTGCTGCCACATGTCATGTCAATAGGCAAAATGTGCGTTATTGGTTAGGTGAAAACCCACATGTGCTTCACGAATCAATACTTCATCCACAAAAAAAAACAGTTTGGTGCGGTTTGAATGCCGACAGCGTCATTGGGCCATACTTCTTCGTTGATGAAGCCAATCGTCACATGAAGGTGAATGGGTAAGGCCACCGTAATTTTCTGTAATCCGTTTTTTTACTAAACGTTCTTGGAGAATTTCACTTCTGGTCTATGTAGATAAAAAAAGCAATAACACTATTGCTTATGACACGCTTAACATGCATACGCTTTTTAGGTTGGGGATAACTCACATTTTATATTATTGACTGACTTAACATGCATACGCATTTTTTAGGTCTAACCTTTTTTTTTACAAAACAGAACAAACACACACATGCACAAATTTAAAATCAGAGCTTAAATATTGTGCACAATAAAAATAAGCAGGTAAGTTTGTAATTAAAATAGTATTAGATATCTCGTCTGTTTATTGTTTTCATACTTTTCATCAGCATATAATACAGCACACTAGAACCGAGACGAACAAATTATATTCTACGTTACTTTCACTGATTAGGCCATAGTATTTATAATACACCTATACCCAGTTCTCTAGCACGCTTAGCTGTAGACAGACAGACTATAGACAAACTCACAATGGTATAACCATATTCTCATATAAAGAAAAAACAAAAATAAAATAATGAAAAATTTCAACCGGTCAAATGAGAACATGAAAAATCCATAAGTTTCATTGTTGGGGTATATTCATTTTTATGAATAGCTAATCATGTGTATGTATGTGTTTAGAGATAGGGCCTGTAGCTGCAACGAGAATAAACTTCAGTTTTTCCATATAGGTGGTACTTATTTAGTAGTGATTCATTCCATTCGACTTTCTGTTATTACCTATTTTGTTTTTTTTTACTTCTATGACTAGAGCAGGAGAATTATTGAATTCATTGTTATTTAAAACTGAAATGCTGTTGTGAATAAGATATACAACAATGTAGGTACCTATCATGTATCTTTTTAATGGCTAATTTTCATCTAATGCGTTTTTAGACTAAAAATCAAGACATAGAGGGAGGGAGAGAGATTTTAAAGCAATGAGATGTTTTATATGGTTCTTGGAAGCCTTGAATAGGCTTTCTCATTTTTTTTTTCTTAGTTTTAAGATTTTCAAATCTTCAAATCTGCTGATTTTTTAAGCAGCCTGTATACCACGAATACAGCAACCAACAAACTAGAGTTTTTACAATATTTCAATAAACGTAACATTTTTGAACTGGGTGGTTAATATATAAGGGCCTATGATGATTTTGTATAGCTTTAACGGGTTGCTAGATGATGTATCTTTTTATGGTTCAAATTAATTTACTCTGAAAATGAGAAATGGTAAATGAAATGTAGAATAGACCACCCTTTAGCATGCATGATATTCTCAAGTAAAAAGTAAAATATTACTAAAAATACGCGTTACAAGTCAAACTGGTTTTCAAATGGTTATTTTGTCTGTATCCAATTATAACAGAAGATGCTTTGAAAATAAATCATTTATTTCAATGTCAACCAATCATTTAAATGGAAATACATATATAGAAAAAAATATACAATATATAACCAAACAGTCAAATAGTCAGTCAGTTAGCCAGCCCATCAAGCAAGAAAGCAGCTCAAGCCAGCTAGTAAAATAACCGGCCAGCTATATCATTAAATTAATACATACTACAATTTTATATTATCTGATTCATATGACAAGATAAATAAATATATCCGTCTCTTAAACAAGCAAGAGGTGAGGTCAATTTTTCTAAGAAATTTATTCATTACTCTGACTTTGTTTACCAGAAGTCAAGTCTGGAAGTTAAGTAAATTTTTGATAGGTTTTAGCTTAGATTGGTAAAAGTCCAGGTCAACTTTCTAAAACTAAATTTCCCATGAACATTCCAATAAGGAACAGTTCACAATTTTCTCATATCAATGAGGGACCTCAATGATAAGGGATCTCCTTTTTTATGCCGGGTCCGAGTGGCGTGCCGCATAGCGAGACCGTTCAACGTCAGCGTCATAGCCGGACATGCTAAGCTCTGTGCTACGGTGGCCTCTAGGCGTTCTGCGTCGTACACTCATAAAAAAAAGTTTGCTGAAAATAGCAAACACTATCTGCAGAATATTAGGAGTTAATTTTGCTGTGTTTGAAGTGTTTTGTTATAACTTCCAATAACTGTGCTTGGTTTGGCGCAAATCGGTACATAACCTGATATAGCTGCCATAAAAGCCGATCTGGGATCTTGACTTCTTGAGCCTCTAGATGGCGCAGTTATTATCCGATTTGGCTGAAATTTTGTATAACGTGATTGATTTGGTCCGAATTCGATCTACACCTTGATGCAGCACCCATATAAACCGATCTTCCGATTTTGTTTCTTGTGCCCTTGCAAGGTGCAATTCTTATCCGAATGGACTGAAATATTACACAATGACTTCTACAATGTTAAGCATTCAATTCATTTATGGTCCGATTCGGACTACAACTTGATATAGCTCCAATAGCATAAAAGTTCTTATCCATTATTCCGCAAAGAACTCAAAAAATGCTATCCATGATAGAGGGTATATAAGATTCGGCCCGGCCGAATTAAGAACGCTATTACTTTTTTTTATCAGATTTGTGTACTCAAAACAGCAGATTTTGTTAGCCGAAATAGCAGTAAGAACTGTTCGCTAATACAGCGGCCCTATGTTTGCTGAAACAGCAGAAATGTCTGCTTTCCCATTTTCAGCAGACAAAAACTGCTGTTTCAGCAAACATGCGACAAAATATGCTAACCTCTGCCTCCACGTCAACCTTAATCCCTCCTTCACCTTAACTGTGTATATTTATCCATCTCTCTGTAGTGCCCCCTGGGGCAGCATCGTTTCAGATCCCTTCTCCCTTATTTGGAAATTCGACAAGATTTAATTAAATTCACACTAAAGCTGTGTATTCTGTTCAGTTTTTCGAGCGGAATGCTGTCAAACTATTGTACATACATATAAAAAAAAAACGTCGGCGAAACTTTGGCTGAAAATCGGCGGAAAAGTAATACTCTGTTTATAGCGAGGAAAATGGCAAAAACTATTATAGTGGCAACATTTGAAACTATTGCCGTCATCATTTTAGTTTGTTTTATTGGTTTCAAAGATTCGTTTTTCTTTATTCATTCGAGAAAAAAATTATAAAATAGAGAGAGTGCAGATAAAGAAACGTGTTTTGGTATGGAAACAAAAACAAATTTCGCTTGCGAAACAATTAAAAATTTCAACGGTTATCCCGAAAGCAGAATAGAATACCAACCCTTATAACAGAAGAAAAATAAAATGCAGTGGCTAAAATCTACTTTCCTATACATAAAGATTTTCAAATATCTAGGGCCTTGTTGTTGTGGAAAAACGTATTCCCGATTATACGTCATACCATGCAATGTAATATAGGCTTAATTAAACAAATAAATGTAGGTATAGACAGACAAACATATCTAATACATACAAATGCATATTCCCAGCAAAACAAATTTGACGTTATTCATATATCTTGAGAAGTAATGTAGAATAGCATTGCTAAGTTTAAACGATTCTGTGAAATACCTATAAATTGGGTAGTTATGAATGAATTGCATGATTTGTAGCTCCAAAGCGACTTATACTTGTTTGGGTGCTGTATACCATATTTAACTATTTCAGCTACATATGTATATGCTTTAAAGGAGTTTCGTCAAACACTTGCAGAATTTTCTGTCTATTTTTCAGTTGAAGCGTCTTCGGTTATTTCTTCAATGTTGACTTTACGTTGCGTTTTTCTTTGTAGTATATCCCAAGATCTATTCTAAACCTCTTTTTGTAAACCAATTTAGGAAACAATATCGAAAAAAATTAAAATAGAAAAAATTTTGAATTTTTTTGACCTCAGCTCTATGTTAAAATCACAACATTTGGTGCAGTTTTGGAATATATCCACATCCCCATAAACAGAAGTTTTTCTAAATCTTTGAAAGCAAACATTTTGCTGGGTTTTCGGGTTTGTGCGTGTCATGTTTATTGTTCCTAATTAATATAGGACTTTCAAATAGCGGCGCTGTAATAGTAATCATTATTTACCAACGCCTACGCTCAATCATTAAGCCATACGTTGAAATGTGTATGCATGACAACCAGGCAGACCTTAATTGAGAGATGCTTTATTAAAGCGTTTTGTGGATAGTCGTCAGTTCGTCGAAGCCAGACAAACCTACATACTTGCCTACGTGCATTTAAATATGCAATACATGCATATGGTGGGCATTTATGTACATATGTATGTATGTGTGCACAAAACAATAATGCACACAATGTACCCACCGCTAAAACGTATTTTATCGTAGACCCGTTAAAGTCAACAAATCCTATACGAGACTTTCTTTTTGTTGTTGTAATGCATTGGCTATGAATAAACAAATTTGCGTCAAAATATTTTATATGGTCGATAACATATATAATTATTATTGCTTTGAACATGACCCATCACATGTGCTCGATGTGGCTGACGCTGTGAATTGTCATACTTAGACGAGTTTGGTTCTTTTCGTTTACAAAATTATACAAACTTATTTTCAATTTCTTTAACAAATATGAAAAAGCAACAACAACAATACATATAAAGACCAACCATCATTTTTTTTTATTTCTTCTTGCAATCCACCTCTACCTACTGAAAAATAAAACAACCAAAAGTCAACAACAATAATAACAAATTCAGAATGGTACTCAGATATTAGTATGTTTGTTTGAGTAGGAGCGTATGTGTATGGGGTAAAGGGTTTGGGGGTGTTGAATCACGGTGAGAATATGTAAAGAAAAGAAGACGAAAATCAATCAAAGCACACAACAAACTTCATAAAATGGATTTTATTATACAATGTCTCCCTCTACATGCATGTAGGTGTAGGTGAGAAAAAGAGATAACGAGTGTTAGCAACTGAGCGGATTACAATGCCGTCAACTCTGAGCATCGTTTTAAAGGTATGACGTTTTATGTGTAGAAAAATGCTTGCATGCATAAAACCATGATATTTGCCGAAAGATAAATGTATTAAACTCTATATAAAAAACTATGTATAAAAAACTGTAAAAAACTATGTATAAAACAGTAAAAAAGCTACCTATAGGTATATATGGATATGAGAGGTGGTCACCGTGGCGATCCGCCCATGGCCCCCCATGGTTTACCTTTCCTAATGCTCGCGGCTAACAGCCACCAGCTCTAAGGTGGGGACACAGTACCAGACATAAACCAACTAAGGGCCGTGGTATGGAAAACAAAAATGAATTTTTTAAGAATCACGGAATTCCTGACTTAAATGTTCTTTTTCGATGTTACCCTTTAGTATTAGAGCGCACAACAAGCCGATTACTAGCTTAGGTGTATGTCCATAGTTGCATGGGGGGATTAATATACTCAACCTTTTTTTAACCTTACCTAATGCTAGTGACATGTAAAAAGTTCTCCCCAACACTATATCGGGCTACGACACGCCGTTCGAACTCGAAAGTCTCATTGAGCTTGAATAGGACAGCCTTCATTGATGTGCGAGAAGTTTGCCCCTGTTCCTTAATGAAGTGTTCTTTAGCAAATTTGCATTTTGCTTATCGGTATCAAAAATGGGGAAAGGAGGGAACGTACCTATCAGAAATTGGTGGGACGATTCTAGCGTTTTTTTTGTTCTTCATACGTATAGTAGCCAAAAATATCGTCAAAAGACACACATTAACTGATCGGGACAATGTGGTAATCAAAGGAAAGGAATGAACACTATTCTTCTTTTATAATAGTTGTGAAAAACAATATGTACCTATTTATTTTTTAAAACAAATTCTTCAACACCATATGTTTTTCATTTGTAAAATATCCATGAATTGGCGAACGAGTCGATTGACAGAATTTGAATGGATTGGGTGTAGGTGAATCTATTTCCGAGACCAGATAAGTTGATAATAATATCAGACTATGAACCTATTAAGACAATACTTGTTACGGTTTAGGGAAGTCATAACAAAACAGTACGTGAAAAACTTCAGCATAATAGAGTGGTGGTGAATGCTCCTTCCGGAATCTCAAGATGTAAAATCTGAAGATCGTTTTTTATATTTAACACGGTTATTGGGAGTCAAGATGTATAATCGGGAGAAAGATTTATATGGGTGCTATGTGTAAACATGCCTCCATTTGGTCCACTTACTTTCCCGAAAGACCTACACAAATAAAAATTATTTGTGCATAATGTCGAGCGGTAGTAAGCCTGCTTTCGCCGGACGGACGGACATGTCTAGATCGACTTAAAATGTCATGAAATTCAAGAATATATATAATTTACAGAGGTTCAAGTAGTCAAACCTGTAGATCGGTTTATATATTTAACACAGTTATTGAGAATCAAGAAGTATTAAAGATTTGACATTGTAACAATCCCAACATACCTACACAAATAAGAAGTATTTTTGTATAGTGTCGAGCGACTATCTTCATTCGTTCGGCCATGTCTAGATCGACTTAGAATGGGCACATAGACCAATATTTCGAGGATTTACAAATGGAATGACGAAGTTAGTATACGCCCATTCTATTGCGAAAGGTATAAAAAGTAAATGGCAAGACCAATAAAAATGTTGAAGATTGAATGTTTTATTAGATTAAGGAAACCACGGGATTGCACCTACGAAGACGAACGCATGGGTTAAAATCCCGGCGTGAACATCAAAAAAATTTTCAGTGGTGGTTATCCCCTAACCTATGCTGGTTTAATTTGTGAGGTATCCTGCCATGTTAAAACTTCTCTACCAACGTAGTGTCGCTATGCGGCACGTTCAAACTCTGCATAAAAAGGAGAGGATTTTGTAATGAGCTTAAACTTATATCAGTCTGCACTCATTGATATGAGAGAAATATCCCCTGTTCCATGATGGAATGTTCATGGAAAATTTACTAAGAAAACCACGCTTAAAACATCATCTTCAGTAATTTATGATGACTCATGTAGATTAATATTTCAAAGTGTAATACAAGTATTATACCCGCTTACCATGGTGTTTGGTATGAAAATAAAATCCTCTAAGTACGTACCCTGATTCTAATTTCATTGTAATACTCCACATATAAAAGCCATAAATAGTATTACGCAAATAGAAATCTTAGTTGCGATTTTTTTCACTCTCTGTTGGCAGCACTTCATTGAGGGCTGGTGCTCAGCAAAAAAAATCGTCATATAAAACAAACCCACACACACTCTCATGTCATACAAGGCAAGCAAAGAACAAAAACAACCAAGCAAAAGAACGCAAACGAGAGACGACCGACCGTGCAAATGAATGAAAAGCAAAGCGCACATAAAAAAATTCTGACATTTTGTCTGACTAGATTCTAGAGTTGCCAAAGACCTGAGGCGAACAAAAAAACGGGCAGCATCACAAACACGCCAAGTGTAGAAAAAACACAAACTTTCCACGTTGAATTTGAAGCATTTTTCTTCTGGCAACTCTTGAAAGTGTACTATAGTGATATCAGCTTCCTTTTTAGGATTTCCTATTTACCTTCATAAATCTAAGAACAAGGATTAATTTGTATAATATAATCTAATATTTATGTATACATGTTATGTTCGGCTGCTGCCTTACCTTTTTTAACGTTTATGACGTTTCCTCGTTTACTTCGCCTGGATGATGAAAATACGAATTGGAAAGATGTTGTTTTTTAGATTATTCGATTTTTTATTCTTTGTGTAATACACTTCTTATGCTCTCTTTTTTTGAGCGCACATATATGTACATATGTTTGATGTTGTACAAATTTTTCAACCATTCAATTTAAACCACCACATAATTTTTATTTTTCAGATGATCGCCACCAACTTTATTACACAATTTTCGTTTATTGTATTCGCGTTTAATAAATTTATTTCATTTTCATTATTGCTCGCCAAATGAAAATTGCAATTTTGCATTTTTGTAGTAGTACTGAAAAAGTTATAAAAAAAATATTTGTCAAACTAACCAATCGACCGACTCATGTTGAAGTGTGAGTGTGTTTTTTCTTGGAAGGTGGGAGAAACGGGGCGGCAGTAAACTCAACCGATTCAGCGACGAGAAACATGGTCATTTTTAACGTATGTGTTTTGGGGAGAGAGAGAGAGTATATCGAGGAACACAGGTAGTGTGATTCCACAAAGCGCGAGAGGTTGAACAAAAAACAAAAACAGAAAACACCGCGGCGGCTCGCAGTGTTGCTAGTGCAGACTCTTTTACATTATTCTACCCCAACACGTACGTACATAAGTACATACATACGTATGTTTGTATATAGATCCCCTCCAATAACACAATGGCAACAAAGGCTAGCACAACAACAGCAAAAGAAACAACAAAAACCTCATAATGAAGCTTTTGTGTCGAGGAGAACATTTTCATTCATTCATTCAAGAAAATTGAAGTGAGCAAATATTTTCCAAAATGAAAAATACACACATCCGAGACCAAGCGAGTGTCTACACAGAGTTTACTTGGTATTTATACAACCAACCAACCAACCACCCACCACACTACCAACAAATTCCTCGTATACATTCTCTTGTCGTGGTTCTGCGGTGAAACCACTAAGTGTTTGCACAAACCTATCCTCATAAACTTTTCTCATTACAGTTTTTCTTAGTGTCACTCACATCATGTACCTTTTCCAATAGAATTTAATTTTTAAAATTTTTATGTACAAATAAGTATGTTTTTTTTTTTCTTTCTTTTTTCAACTCACGCATTGAAAACAAAATAGCAACACCACATCACAGCGCAATATACTCACTCACGTATGATTATAATACACACTCATGCATATATGTAAAAAAATTACGCTCATACCAATACATAAACGCAGTAAAGGATTTTTTCAATTGGATTTTTTTCTTCGTAGGCTTTTTTCTATTTATATACACAAAATAATTCTATTATTTTTATCTTTTCAGCTATTTTTTATGCGATTTTGGAAGAAATGTTAAATATCTCATATGTCTCACTCTCACAAAACTCTTTGTAGCGTATTTTTCCTGTACATCACATACATTCATGCCATCTTTTGGGCTATTCACATACACTTTTTGTTAATTAAAATCAAAGACGACCAATGGTTTTAGGTCGTGGGATTTTTTCTTTCAACTTTTTTTTAGTTAATAAAACCGATTAATCCGAATTTCTGCATGTGAACAACCAGCCCATTTCACTGTGAGCTATTTATTTTAAAAGCTTGGTTGTAGTCACAGACAGTAAATGACAGTATATGGTGTATATGTATGGTAGGTATATGGGTATATGAGTATATGGTTAGGTATATGGGTATCAGGGTTCGCTGAAGAAGGTTTGGGTACTTGCCCAGCTGATGGAATCAGGGTTCTCTAAAGAAGTTTAGCTCACTTATCCAGCTGATAGAATTCAAGACATATTGATCGAGGTAGTGTATAGCAAACAGCTGAGTACAATTTTTTCTCTCGCCGTGCACTATCTGTCCATGAGTTTTTGTTGTGTGTGTGTATTATAGTTAAGAACAATTGCACACACAAACAACGAAAAATGTGCGAACTAGTAACTTACTCAAAATTAGAGTTTCACTAATCACTGACTTTGACAGATAGTGCACTCAATATTTTGTTGTTGGGCAACTGCCACTACCTGTAAATGATTATATCTTGATAGAATTGTGCAATTCCAGAGTTGTATCCAAACGTCTATCAGCTTGATGGCAAGATGGCAGATTGCACCATATGATTTGTAGTTGTTGTACAAATGAGACCACCTTTAATGGTTTCGCCATGCATTGCGGTCAGCAATTAAGTTTTCAATAAGAAATTGTCAGATGTTAAGAAAAAGTGCTGTACAAAAAACCCAATTATAAACGTTATTCAATGCAAACGCAGTGTTTCATTCGAATTTGGAATGAGATTTGCTGCAAATCTCGTCAAATAAGTAGATCGGCTCACATTGAAAATGTATGAGAAACCTCGTTGCAAAACACGAGATTTCCGAAATCTCGTCGTAAATCTAGATTTGCTCCAAGTGGAAACATGGAATTAAGTGAAAACCGGCGCAAGTAATTGTCCGCTGTTTAATTGACGATTTTTTATTCGTTAACGAAAAGAGCCGATTTAATTTATGTCGATTATCGTTTAAAATGGCTGAATACCAAATTCGTTCTGTTATCACCTTTAAACCAAACGGTTTTCGATAAAACACTTCAAAATTCCACTACTGGTTGCGTACGAACAATTTGTTCAATGCTGCAAAACATATATCGTACAATGTGAACAGTGTATAAAAACATCAAAATAAAAAAAACTATCAATCATGGTGGAATTAAGAAGATTGGCTCCTTGCCCAACAACAACGAAATCAACGTTACAACATTGTGGGAATTCTGGACACTTCCTAATTGACATTCTAGTTTTTATATGTATAATCATGTGTAGCAGCCACAAAATCAAAAGATTTATGATTATAAAAGTGTAAATTATAAATTAAAATGAGAAAAATGGAAAATAATGTGAAAAAAAAAATTTAAATCCACACAAAGCATTTGACATTTTAGTGGGATTTGGAAACAACTCTGGAGTTGGAAAATTCCATCAGCTGGGCAAGTAACCTATTCTTCTTAAGTGAACCCTGCTATCAATGTTCACGTGCTGATCAGTGTTGCCACTACAAGAAAATTTTTCCGACCAAAATTGTACAAAATACCTACCAAATTCCCTCCCAGCCGCACAAATTGTAAACTAGATTTTAATTTTGAGAACAAAAAAGTTTTTTTTCGGGATATTAATCTCAATCGGGTGATTCTGTTATGGGCGTAAGGTCCTAAATCGACAGATCGGTTTGTATTGCAGCTAAATATATCCAAATATAGTCCGATTAGGCCCCTTCAAGAACTTTTTATGGAAATTATATGGGTCTTGCACATTTCAACTCAGGCTGTAGCTGTAGTTAAAGGCACACGGACACCGTTAAATTGTCTTACAATTTTACGACAAGAATATGTACAAAAATATTTTGTAGGTTGGGAAATGGATACTTCGATGTGTTGCAAACGTAATGACTAAATGAATATATCCCCTATCCGATGGTGGTGGGTATAAAAATACAATTTCGCTAAAAATCTACCAAAATCGAAATGGGCCGTCCATCCGAACAAAACCATAAAGTTAAAAGAAAATCCTACCAAATTTGGTAGAAAAAGCACATAACGGCAACTCTGGTACTTATTATTTTTCAATCTTTCCAGGCATGTTTTGTTTGTTTAAAATTTAGCAACGATGGTTAAATATTCTGGTGGTGATATCCAGTTTTAACATACAACATTAAAATTATATGTAAAATTGTAATATATTAATTTTAGGGAAGTTCTTTATCCTTAAATCATGAGCTAAACTTCTAGATGCGATATATAAATATAACAGTTCCCTCGCAGATTCCGCCATTAATAACAGGACTTTCAACTTCTATTGAAAATGATTATTGTGGATTAAATAAAGAATTTCCTCACTTCTCCTTTTAAATATTGACAACAACGAAGCAACAACCATTAATTGTAAGATAGTACAAGCAAATCTTCCTTCTGATACGATACAATATTAATTGCCATATGACATCAATAAAATTCAAACAACTTCAAACAAGATTAAAAATTAATAATAAAAAGTTATATAGTTGATATATAGCAATGTGATAAACGGAATGAATCCAACAAAGTTTCAATCGCGATGATATGCATAGAAGTCTTTGAATTTATAATCGTCACTAATAGACGATTAGATAAGAGATGCGAAGTTGCATAGGTCTCACAAATAAAAAAAAGCAAAAATAGAACGAAAACCACTAAAAATGGAATTCAAGCAACAACTGTCACTTTAGAAAATTCAGGTGTGAAACAACGAAATGTGATCATGGGTGCCACATATTAACTGATTTTTTTTTTGTATAGGATGCATGTTGAAGGTGTTATTTGGCGATAACACGGTATATGGTTTATACAAATTAATGATAAATCAACGTTAAGTGAGCAGTGTCAAGTGCAATACTCCACAGTCTTTGCGCGAACTTCTATTGAGGCATATACCAACAACCCCGGCGGCGGTCTTACGGCAGCGCAGCTTCTGGTTATGAAATAGTTAAGGCGGATTGCTTTTCACAAATATAGTTAATTGATTGATTTATTGTTGAATCAATCAACAACGATCACAGAAAGAAAGATGTTGGAGTGGCAGAAAATATCTGGGCTATTGTGTGTCTTTGGATTCGTCCGAGAGCTACGTCCTTCCGAGCCATACATAACCGAGTTCCTGGCAGGACCATGGCGAAATATAACAGAAGATCAGGTAAGTTAATCTATCTGTACATATCATAACTCATATGTACGCGAAAGTGTGTAAGTGTGTGTGCGTGTTTTTTTAATTTTCTAATAAAATTCTTGAATACTATAGGCTGAGTAAACTAGTTTGACCTTGGTTTAAATTTGTTGTGTTTTTGGGCAACAAATTTTTGTTTTAAATCCATATTCCATACCGCTAGTATAAATAGGTAAATTATATTTAAAAGAATGGAGGGTTTCTTTGTAGCGCCAGTTGAAGAGACGCTAGAACCTTGTTAAAGTAAATTGGTGACTGCCAGTCGTGTAGGGCCTGTGGGGAAGATGATGAGACGTTGGAACATTTCCTATGTCAATGTCCGGGTTTCGTAGCTAACGGACACCTGCTCTTGGGTGCGATATGATATCAGAGTAGAACCAGTTTAGTGTCGTAGAATATAAAACGATAAAGAATTTTGTAAAATGGAATTCCTGCCGCAGATCTCTTCGAGGACTCTTTCGAATTAACAGCACACAATACGCCGATTCTGTCTTAGGGGTATGTCCGTAGTGGCATGGCGCAGATTAGAAATCTAAACTTCTTGTCAACTCAACCTAACCTTTATTGGTTGGCACATGGTCAAATAGATCCAGGTTGTTGTTGTTACCACATATTTAGATGTAGAGGTAACGATACTCGTTAAGCTCTCGTAGTTGTGAGGTCCTTTCGGCCGAGGGAGCGTGATGGTTAGGTTATGCCACTATGGACATTCACCTTAGCCAGTAATCGGCTTGTTGTGCGCTCTACAAACTATAAAGTAACCTCTAAAGAAAATTTTAAGTTAGGAATACAGTCCTCAATTGTTTTCTATACCACTCCACTAAGTTGGCTCATGTCTGGTATTGTGTGCCGTTATCTGTTAATCGCGAAAGCTGGGTAATGACAAAGGAAATGCTCCAACGTCTCATCATCTTCCCCGCATGCCCTACACATGCTATCACTTGCCGCACCGATTTTACAAAAGTGATCTCGTAGTCCTTAGTGTCCCGCTATGGTACCAATAGCTATTCTGACCTCCTTCTTGCTTCCTTTCAGTAATAGGATTTCGCCGTTCTACCTACCGTTTCGCTGTTTCACAATGTTGCATGCGCATTCGTCGCCCACTCCCTTAACTCGGACTGCGTCGACCCTAAAGGCTTCGGGTTAGCCAAGTTCATTGTCGGCAGTCCTCTGGCCTTCACCGCAAAATCGTTTGCCTTTTCATTTCTCCTTACTCCGTTATGGTCTGGCACCCAAAAGATGCGGATTTTGTTATCCCCAGAGAAGGCGTTAATCTCCTTCTTACACTGCAAGTCTGTTCGTGACCTAACCGTCCTAGTTGTTATTGCCTTATGGCAATTTTACTATTTATAAAGATGTTCACACTCAAAGTCCTCGCGTTAGCACCACACCACTTCACCCATTCCGTGATCGCCCGAATCTCCGCCTGCAAGACCGTATTATGGTCATGCGGTCTAAAACAGATCTCAGTCCCTGGGTTCTCAATGTATACCCCCAGGCCCACTCTGTCCTCTGGCTTTGATCCATCCGTGTTACATGATCTTCCAGATGGCAATACTAGGGTTCCTTCAATCCAAGACTGTGTCGATGGCAGCAATGCCTCGCACTCGACTTTAAGGTTCATCTCAGGTATCCGATCAGAAACCTGTTTCCTTCCTTCCAGGTTTCCTATCGTCGCCTCAATTCTACCGCAATGGTATGAGTTGCTCCCATCCTCAATCTATTCTCCCATTGCCTTAAGTCTCATATCCGCAGTGGCTGCCTCACACTTAACCTGTATGTCAATGGGTCGGATATCTAGAATAGTCTCCAGTGCCCTAGTGGGCGTGGTCCTCTCTCTCTCTTTTCTTCTCCATTGCAGTCCACCAAACTACTAAGGCGTAAGTAAGTATTGGGAGCGTGATAGCCCATGGTACATTACAGGTATTCACTGGGACTCTTCACTCGATACCGCTGATTGTCCGAGGGTGAAATTGCAGTTACCCCGTATACCAATGGAGCAATGTACTGCCCGCAACCTGTGAAGGCGCCCGGTAGCTCTCAGCTGAGCTTCTCATGATAACAATGAATACCACACCGATCGGAGATCAAAGTTCGTACCAGTGTAGTGCTCCAAGTTTTCACGTGGCGGTTGACATTGCTATTATGGTGGGCGGTCGTTTCCCATTTACTATTGTGGACCTCGTTCAAGTGGTGTTAAGGCAGCTTTTTAAATGGGCGAGAGGCAAAGGGCTTGCCATAAACCCCATAAAAGACGAAGTTGGAATTTTTACGAGGATGGCAAAGCAGGGTTCCTTGCAGGAGCCAAGTACTTGGTTGTGACACTTGATAAGAATCTAAGCTGGAGAAGGAACGTCGAGAAATAGCTCAAAAGGGGACTAAATGTGATACACTGCTTCGCAACTCGATAGAAAGAAGTTAGGGGCTTAGGCCGGGAACGGTACACTCGATTTTTAGGGATGTTGTTTGATCGATTCCCACATACATATTGATGGCTGGTTTTGCATTGGGTTTTGGACTCTGTAGAATGATCGAGATGGTAAAGGATGCGGAGGTGAGGGTGAGGCTCAAGCGTCGAGTCAAGTGTGGTCGAGACTGGTTAAAAAACGCATAGAGCTTCTTCGAATAGTGGGAAGAATGTCAGGCTCTTTGGGTCTCTTGCCATCTAGCGGCGGCGGGGAAAGAAGCTTGGTGAGGTGGAAGCCATCTGCGATGACCGTGCAAATGAGACGTTGGCTGATACTAATGGTTAGAGGGTGGCAAAGACGCTGTAGCCGAGCATTTCGTGGAGCAGGGTCCTGGGGCATAGGAAGGATAACTTTTGACCGTCATTAGGAGTCCTGAGTGGTCCATTCTCAACATCATGCCTTTGAAGTCGCGCTGTCTTTGAGAGCGCGCAAGGAGGCAGGTGTGCGATAACAATGACGAGGAGCAATTGTAGAAGGTCGAGCAAATTTTGTGTCACTGTACAATGCCTCCTTCTATGTCTGAAAGGAGTCTTTCACTACTTTAATCATTTTGGAGAGTTCTATGGAGGTCTTAATTGACTGACTAGACCATATTTCACGGGTGAAATTTTTCTGGTTCGCTTAGTTCCCTACCTTTCTTTGTTGTTATAGCAGGGTGTGGTCTAACTTTCGTCTGCTTATTTCTGTTGAATATCCAGGTCCAGGAACTCTACGACAAATGTAGTTAGGATGTAAAAGGGATTTGGTTCTAAGTGGAATAGGATTCATTGGCGTTGGGAGTTAAACAGGTGGCGTGTGTAGTGTAGTCACAATCATAATCGCAACACACATCCCGCACGTTGGCAAGCTCTGTAGGAGCTGAGACGGCTGCATCTGCTGGAACGAAATTTTAGTCAGAAATACTCTGGTTTGATGGGGGAAGTCAATTTATTTATGTTCAATGGGTAGCTGTACACTGTGAATGCTATCTAGACTCGCCTGATCTATAGGTTCTCCCTTTTAGCGATGAACCTCGCGCTCATTTCTGATATCTCTGGAGGTGAGCTGTCATATCTGACACCAAGTATTTTGGTACACTTGATGGTCGGAATATCTCACATCCAGCATTTGCCTCTAGAGCGTTTGTAGTGAAAAATGTGACCGTGGATTTGGTAGCAGCTATTTTCAATTTTTTTTTTGCAGTGAGATAGGTGGAAAGATCGATGAAGTAGACTTCAACCTATTACAGATGTCAATAAAAAAGCTCTTCGTCTGGAGACGGTGGAATGGAGGATAGGCAGAGGTTAAACAGTGTCGGAGATATCAACCCGCTTTGGGGAACTGCCTATGTCACTCGGGTTCTTATTCCCAATTTCCAATAACGACGGCGACCACACAGATAGTTCGTAATCCAAAGTTTTAGGGCAGGCCAGAGAGACGTGTTACCGATATCCGCAAGAAGCTTGGCTTAACTGATCGAATCGTAGGCTTTCGGATGATTCAGAGCCGCGACGAAAGTCTTATCGTATTTCCTGGCCCGATTTAGACCATGTTGTTGTAACCACATTTTGTGAATCCAAAGGACCGATCACCGCGGGAACATAGTGGCCATTGGTTATTTAAAGGCGCCAATAACTCGCCTTGTTATATCGAGCATCATATGCACTCAGTATTTGTGCAAGAGCCGGTGTCACCCGACCTCTCGCTGAGACTCTCCGCTTGATACCGGTGATTGTTCGCGACTGCCGTTGCAGCTACTCGGTATGGAGCATTCCACTGTGGTATGCGCCCGGTAGCGCGCAGTTAAGTTTCTCGTGACAGTAAAGAACACCACAAAAATCAGACCTCAAAGTTCCAGCTTGTGTGGTGCACACAGCTATCCCGTGCCGGGATAGTTGATGTGTGTGGTGATGGCATGCAAATCAGTTGCTGTTGTAGCAGTGTGTTGTACACTGAGGCGGCAGCCCTTGCCCATGAAGGAATCCATCGGGTCCATCCGGTACGTACAACTGGCTGCCATGGGATTGCAGTCGTCGTGCAATTCAGTGGTCGTGCTATGCAATCTAAGGAACCCGTACTGGTGCTCAGCAAACAAAACTTCTACAACTAGAAGAAGAAGTTCCTCAACCTTGTCTACTGGTGACAGAAGGGAGATGGCTCTGTGAGACTCTCCCTTGCTCGGATCCTGAGGATCTGCGTCGTGTACTCGACTTCAGGTAAATCCAAATTCTTCAGGATATAAATGTCGGGCCTGTAAACTTGGCCATTATCTTAGTCACAACTGTCAAACGTCTACAGCTCGGCAGTTCCGGACTTGACTGTTATCCCCATACATTTGAAGGGGTCACTAGCGCTAGATGCAGGCGAGATGGATCTATACTGCACGGAATGGTGTATTACGAAGGACAATAACCCACAGTCACCCCCGCTGCAACCACTTCGTTCTTTCGACTCAAAATTCACTATCTCGTCGAAAGGGTCACACAGTTCGACGCCGAAGGCAACGACGACTCCTTCGACCCAGTGCACAACACCTTGCAAAATATTCAGTGCGACTATACTCCCGTAGTGATGTAAGGCCAGAGAAAGATCGGATGTGCAATCACTCCCTGGACCGTTAACACCTCACCGACTCCGAACTGCGACGGGCTGTCTCCTCAGTTCTCATGTGGACCACCTCCATCAGGAGACAAAGATCCTACCAGTGCGAAGACATAACTACATGCTGTCTAAGCAATACCTTTTGGGCTGTTATCGCAGAAATCATCCAAATCATCATCTTGTGGATAGATACCCACCGCCCAGAAGCCTTAAGGCAGATCTACACGATCTAGAGCGTGAGGTCCAGCGCTACAAGAGAGAACCTCTAGATCAAGCGGCATATCAAGCGGGTCTGAACTACATTCATGCAGACACGGTAGCAGACGCGTTAATTGGCTACCGGGTGAATGTAGTCCTTGGAGAACGACCACCACCCATTACACCCGAAGAAATCGACCTCCCCCGGCAAACCAGAGTGGTTCTGGCTCAATTACGTTCCGGCAGATGCAGCCGCCTCAATTCCCACAGAGCTAGGATTGATGCCGACGTGCAAGATGTATATCCCGATTGTAACCAGGGACCGCACGATACACGTCACCTGTTTAACTGCCCGGCCAGACCCACTCGACTCAGACCCAGATCCCTGTGGACGCACCCCATCCTAGTCGCGGAGTTCCTGGGTCTTGACACTCAACAGATTCAAGCAGACGAAAGATAGTACACAATAAACTGCTACAACAACAACAACAACCGACCGATAATGGAGGAGGTTCTTTTGGGTTTAACAGGGTTCTCCATACCAGAAGAAATTAAATTTTTCTCAAAAAATATTTTTACCTGTTCCCATTCGCGAAGTACATTCATTTTTTCTTTTCCATTTTACAGATAAATCGTCAAGTGTATCCTGTGGGCACATATTCGTACTTAGCACAATTGGTAGTGGTGTTCCTTATAACAGATTTACTACTGTAAGTTTCATCGTACCCCATATTGAGTTACCATTTTTCCTCAATTTCTCCCTTTTTATAAATTTCGAAAACAGTTACAAACCATTGATTATAACCATGGGAGTAACCGGCATTATAGTATGGAGTATGCTGTTGTGGACAACCTCATTGGAAGCTCTTATGACTTTGGAGTTTTTCTATGGCACATATATGGCAGCTGAAGTAGCATACTACACTTATATTTATGCCAAAGTGGATAAGAAATACTATCCTCGCGTAACCTCACACACCAGGGCTGCTATATTTGCGGGCAAATTAGTGGCCAGCATATTGGCACAATTATTGTTAAATTTTGATGCTATGGACTACAGAGACCTCAACTACATAACATTAGCAAGTAAGTAGGCACCTTGTCATCAGGAAAGAACAAAGACTAACAAAATTATTCACTTTTTCTCAACATCTCAGCTCAGATCATAGCAACTTTATGGGCATTTGGTTTACCCAAAGTGAATCAAAGTCTTTATTTTCATCGAAAAATGTATACGGCAGATACTCCTGCACTACCACAGGCGGATAGCTTGGAAATTGCCACCTATGATGGCAATTCACAAAAAGGTGACCCATTCCCTTCGGTTAGTAGTATAGTAGCACCAACTCTGTCACCAGGCAAATTGTTATGGACACATTTTCGCAATGCCTATACGAATCTAAAGGTTGTACAATGGTCCCTATGGTATGCAGTTGGTCTGTGTGGTTATTTGCAAGTTACGGCATATGTTCAATTGATGTGGAAGGATATAGAGCCAACACCAGATGTAAGTAATAGATTGATATAGAATGTAGAGAAAACAAGTAAATATATGGCAAGTTCAGCCAAATCGGATAACAATTGCGGCTTCTAAAAGCTCAAGATGTCAAATCGGGTGATCGTTTCATATGGGAGTTATATCGGGTTATACACCGATTTGTATCATACTTGGCACAATTGTTGAAAGTCGTAGCAGAACATTAAGCGCAATATTTCAGCCCCATCGGATGATAATTGCGGATTCTTGAGACTCAAAAGCCAAGTCAAAGGACCACTTAGGAGCACATAGAAGCTATATCGAAATCTGAACCGATATGGCTTACTTGCAATCCTTAACGATCTACATCAAAAAGAAGTATCTGTGCAAAATATCGTGATTTCGACAGACGTACGGATGGACATGGCTAGATCGACTTAGAATGTCGAGATTAATCCCCCAACAAAGATTCCTTCCGATTGAAGTATTAGCTTAAGGTTATCTTGTGCATACTCGGCTTGTCTGACACAAAACACTGTTCCAAATTTCAAAAAGTGAATGTAGAGAATGAACCTTTTATAGGCCCACCGTCTATAATGAAGCTATATCGAAATATGGTCCAAACCCAACTCAATGTTTCAAACATGAAATGGGACCTCTGTAGAGTTAAACTGAAAGTTTTCCAGGACAAAAGTATTTCCTTCTCCTAAGATCCCTTTTCCTCCTTTTCTTAGATATGTAGTGACGTTTTTAATTCAACCGTATTAACTCCAATTCAATGGTAACAAATAGAAGTCATGTTTTTACTCCTGTGTTGAGGAAGTTGAGAGAAGAGAGCCAAAACTCCTTCACGATCCAATAGAGTTTTTTATCTAGACCAGGTCCACAAAATATCCAAAGCGTTGCGGTTATCACAGCAACGAATCATCACCCATCCATACGGCACGGGATAGCTATGAGAACCACAAAGGCATTTAGGTTCGATCTGTGTGGTGTTCATTGCTGTCACGAGAAGTTTAGCTGCGACCTACCGTGCGCGTTCACAGGTTGCAAATAGTGGAATGCTCTGTACGGAGTAGCTGCTATTGCTGTCGCGGAAAATCAGCGGTATCGAGCGGAGATTCTCAGAAAGAGGTCGGCCAGCACCGGGTCTTGCACAAATACTGAGTGCCTATGGTGCTCGATATGACAAGGCGAGTTATTGACGCCTTCAAATAACCAATGGCTACCCTGTTCCCACGGCGATTGCTCCTTTGGACCGGAACGAGCTTGCTCACTTACGATTTTTTTTTGCTTTGATTTTGTAGTACATCTAAATGTCAAAAACTCGACAACACAGCTGTGACACACATAAGCCACAACACAGTGTTATAATGATGAAAATACAAAAATAAATCATATTTGAAGAAGATAAGTTGTTAAACAAAGTTTAATTCTAAAACCACGTTGACATTTCAATTAACGGCATTTGCCACTCAAGGTAGTTTCTTTGGGGGTAGAATTTTGTTGTTGTGCTAAAGACCTTACCTCTTAATTGTACCATGGATACTAAAGAAGCCGTTATGCCATTAATATGCCTGTTTTGAAAAGAAATAAGATTAGAATTGCGTTGGGGAATTTAAAAAGGCACTCGAAAGACTACCTTATATTTTTTAAAAACGGACAGTCATAGCAGTGCTTTTTTAGACGCAACTACACTGTAATGAGAGTTTCTGATTCAATTAAAAAATTATTGAAAGGACTTGCTGCCTAGACCCCTAAAATTGTTTCTTTGTGTCACTCGATTTGTTCGCCAATTCAATGAAAACAGTTGCTTTCGCTTTGTAAAATCACATGGTTTCAATGAATTGGCGAATGAATCGAATGACTTAAAGAAAAAAATAGAGGTGTAGGCCCTACACCAACGAGAATACGTACTACTGTCAATATATGGAAACTATGTTGAAATCTAGTTAGACTTTTATTTTGCGTACCTATTGAAAAGACCATATCGGATGAAAGATATATATGGGAGCTTAATCAAAATTTGAACCGATTTTAGTGAAATTTTGCACACGTATTGGACGTTACTAAATAAACTTTTGTAAAGATCGGACAAAAAGTGTGACTTCTACAGCCTTATCGGATGAAGTATATAGATGAAAGCTATGTTAAAATCTGGTCCGATTGGAAATTTTGCACACGTATTAACCCGTCAAATAAAACATCTCATACAATATTTTGTAACGATCGGACCAAAACTGTGGCTTTTGCAGACTTAAAGACCATATCGGATGAAAGATTTATTGGGTTGCCCAAAAAGTAATTGCAGATTTTTTAAAAGAAAGTAAATGCATTTTTAATAAAACTTAGAATATAATTTAATCAATTAATTTTAATAATTTAATTTAATTTAATTTAATTTAATAATTTAATTTTTTACACTTTTTTTCTAAAGCAAGCTAAAAGTAACAGCTGATAACTGACAGAAAAAAGAATGCAATTACAGAGTCACAAGCTGTGAAAAATTTGTCAAAATTGTTACTACAGCCTTAAAAGTCCATATCTGATGAAAGATTTATATAGGAACTATATCTAAATCTGTTCCGGTTTTGATGAAATTTTGCACACATATGAGGACGTCAAATGAAACAGCTCGTACAAAATTTTGTAAATAGCGGACCAAAATTGTGGCTTCTACAGCCTTCAAAGTCAATTTCGGATGAAAGATATATATGAGGGCTATATCTAAATCTGAACATATTTTGTTCAAAATAGATAGCGTTCGTGATTGGGCCAAACAAATGCCATGATCAAAATTTTGTGACAATCGGACAATAAATGCGACCTGTACCTTGATCACAAGAATGAAGGACAGACAGATGGACATAGCTTAATCGAATCAGGGAGTGATTCTAAAGTTATAATACCCTGTACCACAATGGTGGTGTAGGGTGTAATGATTGATCCAATTAATGTTTTAATTGAAAACATGATTATTTTCAATTCCTCCTCCTATCTTGGGTGACTCTTTTAAGCAATAAACAAAAGAAAAAGTAAGATTTCTTACCACTTAGAAGGCATTTTTCGGAGAAGGAAAGTTCATCTACTTAAGTTTAACGTCTGTGTTCGTTACCAACTCACGACAAACACTTGGACTGTGCATTTTTGACTTTTAAACAACTTTGGTGGGTGTACCAGTGCGTTCCAAATTTATACTAAAATAATTTATATGAATATTGCCTTTCAATTATTTATTATATGGGTACCATGATATAATTTTCTCCTCGAACTTCCTGGCAATTTTGTTTAGTTCCCCTCTCTATCTTATAGATTGCCTGGAATGGTGCTGTTGATGCTATCTTTACAGCATTAGCCGCATTGTGTGCCTTAGTAGCTGGTTATATTCATGCCGGTCGCTTAGAATCTCAAGCAAGTCTGCTTCTTTTAGCTGGATTGTCAGCTCTAGAGGGTGGAGCCATACTGCTAATATGTTGGACAGAAAATATTTACGTTTCTTATGCCGGTTACATTGCATTTGGAGCATTATATGGATTTATCATAACCGTTGCTGGGTAAGTAGGGTCTATCTATGTCACTTTACAACTTTTCCTTAATTTTTGTTTTCTTTATACCATTTTTCTTATAGGGCTGAAGTGGCTCGCTATTTGGAAGAGGATAGTTTTGGATTGGTATTCGGCATAAATACAATGATTGCTTTAATATTCCAGACGATAATAACATTGGTGATAATATCTGAAGGAGGCTTAGCCCTCAGTACAAAAGGCCAATTTACAGTATATGCGTTTTATTTTATCGCTGTTGGTATTATCTATTTTACAGCAGTTGTTATTGAATATTTTATAAGGAAATATAGAAAAAATAATGAATAATGTTGATTTAGAAAAAAATACATAAAAATAAAAAAAGAATGTTAAACACATATCAGGGAATGAAGGAACATTTTACAAGTTGTTGTTCATTCATTGAAGGATAGATAGAAAGATAAATATGTACACACTAATAAAGGGCAACTGATACGAAGTGAGGCTAGTTCAAACCACCACATTTTGTGAGTGAACATATTTTTTATTTATTCAAATGACAAAAATGTGTGGAAGTTATTTAAATTTCAGAATCCATTCACTTTATAGCCTAGTACTAAGATCATATGCCACATTCAATGGCACGATGTAACATAAATAAAAGTCACAAAGTACTATGAAACATTGTTGCTTGTGACCAGATCCCATTGCAGCCGGTTGTACGTACCGGATTGACCAGACGAAGTCCGGCATCGGCAAGGGCTGCCGCCTCAGTGTACAACACACTGCTACAACAACAACCAGGTTCGTGAGCAACTACAGTTGAACCTCGATTATCCGACTCGCTCGGGACCGAGCTGAGCACGGAAAATGTTACTTTGTCCCAAGATACAGCTGTCTAGAAAGCTGTCTTGATATTCAAAAATATGGCGAAATCATGTCTGCTGTGTGAAACCAAAAGTTTTTGGATGATTAGAAGTAGAAGTTTCAGATTGTCCCAAGAGACAGCAGTCTACAAAGCTGTCTTGGTATTCAAAGATATGGCGAAATCATGTCTGCTGTCTGAAACCAAAAGTTTTTGGATGATTCATCAAAGCAATTTTTTGTAAAATTTCTAGAGGCGTACTCGAAAATTATGTTCTTCTTTTGTGTTAAATCCCGTAAAGTTGGTTAATCTACGTCATATTCTTCTGATAAGTAACCAACGGAGATGTGTATTTACTGTGATCTTTATTCAGTTCTAATTTTTTCTGTATAAAAGAAGGTTACGTTCTCTTTCTTTTGTAGTTGGAGCCTTTTTCGAACAAACACCTTGACCGGTTAACTTTTCATTACAGACTGAATGTAATTTGATACTCAATTTTAACTCAAAATAAAAAGGAGAATCCCAGAATTTTACATCAAAAAATGTGAGTGGTGCACGGATAATAGAGGTACAAATCCAAAAGGATAGCATGCCGGTTAACAGGGATAATCGGGGCACAACTGTAATTGAATCGAAATTGACACATTGACATATCGCTACTACTTCCTCATCGAACTCAGTACCACCTCTACGGAATGTGTTCGCACTTTCTTTGCAACCATTTTTTAATGCGTTTTCACAGTTGTTCAGGTGAAAGTCGAAGTCACCCTTTGCCTGGACTATGTCTCCGAGTCGGTCAAAAAACGTTGCAACCCCTTGTACGAATATAATCTGCTGGTATTTTAGCCCAATCCCGCAAAATGGCTTACTTTAGCGCATCCATACTGCCATCCCGACACGGGATAGCCGTGGGAACGACACAGGCTGGTACATTGAGATCCGATCAGTGTGGCGTGTCTTTGCTGTCACGAGAAGCTTAGCTGCGAGCTAACGGTCGCGTCCACAGGTTGCGGATAGTAGAATGCTAAATACGGAATAGCTGCAACGGCAGTCGTGAACAATCAGCGGTATCGAGCGGAGAGTCTCGGTGAGAGGTCGGGCTGTACCGGCTCTTGCACAAACCCTGAGTGCCTATGATTCTCTATATGACAAGGCGAGTTATTGGTAACTTTAAATAACTAATGGCCACCCTGTTTCGAGGCGATCGCTCCTTTGGAACAAAACGAGCTTGCTAACCTACAGAATCTAGACGAGGATACCCACCTCCACATAAAAATGTGGCTACACAAACAACAACATACTGCCATATTTTTACACCCTCTTCTATAGGATGATAGGATCAAAATATGCATCTAAGACCCCATTAAGTATATATATACTTAATTGTCATGGCATTTTAAGTCGTTCTAGCCATGTCCGTTCGTCTATCGAAAGCTCGCCAACTTTCGGAGGAGTAAAGCTAGGCGCTTGAAATTTTGCAAAAATACTTCTTATTAGTGTAGGTCGGTCGGGATTGTAAATGGACCAAATAGGTCCATGTTTTGATATAGCTGCCATATAAACCGATCTTGGTTCTTGACCTCTTGAGCCTCTACAGGGCGTAATTCTCATCCGATTTGGCTGAAATTTTGCACGTAGTGTTTTCACTTCCGACAACTGTGCCATGTATGGTCATAATCGGTTGTTAACCTGACATATTGCCATACAAAACGACCTTGGATCTTGATTTCTAGAGGGCGCAATTCTTATCCGATTTGGCTGACATTTGGCATGAAGTTTTCTGGTGTGACTCCCAACATCGGGACAAATCATAACTATAATCTGATATAGCCACCATATAAACCGATCTCCCGATTAGACTTCTTGAGCCTCTAGAGGGCGTTCCTATCGGATTTGGCTGAAATTTTTCATGACGAGTTTCGTTATGGCTGCTAACAACTGTGCTAAGTATGGTTGAAATCGGTGGATAACCTACTATAGCTACAATATAAACCGATCTTGGGTCTGGACTTTTTGAGCTTCTAAAAATTTTGTATGAAGTGTTTTATTTTGATTTCCAACAACTGTGTATGGTCTAAATCAATCCATATCCCGATATAGCCGCCATATAAAACGATCTTCCGATAAGACTTCTTGGGCTTCTAGAGGACGCAATTCTTATCCAATACGGTTGAAATTTTGCGTATGAGTTGGTATGACTCCCAACAACTATTCCAAGTATGGTCTAAATTGGTATGTAACTTGATATAGATGCCATATAACCCGATTTCCCAGTTTGAATTTTTGAGCCTGAAATTTTGGAAGTGGTGTTTTTCTATGACTGGTGTTTTTCTATTAGATAAAGTCATTCAAAGAAGTTGTTTAGTGCTTACATTGCTCTCTAAAATGCCCTGGATAAAAAGTTCATCGGATTGATTGGCATCTGGCAAATTGGAAAGACGAAATGAAGGGCGGAACATGATTTTTTTTAACCATTCTTGGTTTACATATGCTTTGGCGTCACGGTATCCAGTCTTGTTGGCACGTTCATGGTCTACGACCGAAATTTTTGCTTACCAACGACTCCAAAGCAGCTTCGAAAATGTTTTCCAGATAATACTTCGCCTTTACTTCGGCGCCAGTCTCGTAGTAAACATTAATTCATTAGAGGATTTCCTCTTTATTTATGATAAAATTTTAATCGATAAAATTTATGAAAAGTCATTGTGAAAAGCATATCAATGAGTGCAGTCCTATTCAAGTTTTAGTTAGTTTTTTCACCAATTGAAATTTGGTACGTGAAGTACACTTCTGCGCTTCAATATTCAAACCAAGATCCCGGAACGATGTAACTGCGAGTACAACACGGGTTGGAACTTTCAGTTCCGATTTATGTGATGTTCGATGTCATCACGAGAAGCTCAGCTACCGGGTGCGTCCACAGGTTGCGGACAGTGGGATGCTTCATATACGAAAAAGCTGCAACTGCAGTCGCGGACCAACAGCGGAATCAAGTGGAGAGTATCACGATCAGACATATCATATGAGCTGCCACTTTCTGTATACATAAGACTTGTAGGTCATATACGAATTAAGCGCTCTCTAATCGGCATGTATTGTACTTTTTTTTTTTAATAATAACTCGATTTGATCGAAATAGTTTCATATTTATTTCAATGTCCATTTGCCGTATTAAATTTAACATACTCTAGGTTAGGTTAGGTTGAAAAGAGGAAGATGATGGTTCGAATTTTTGTATAATATATATTGTTCTAGTTTTATAATATATGTTATCCTTTACAGTTATTCAAAGGCCAAAAAAGTAATCAAAGTTTTAATAAAGTAATCCATATATATATATATATATGTAGGTCAAAAAATTCTATTTTCTCAAACAAATTAAAGCTTTTGTTTTTACAGTGCACACATTCTTATTAAATAAAATGCTTTTATTTATTTTTTTAATTCAAAAAAGAATTCAAATATAATTTTCAAGAAATACAATTGGCAACACTACTAGTTTTCCTCTTTGTTCATATTTCAACGATATTGATATTAGGTGTGTTCGGGAACTCAAAAATTTGTGCAAATTTGTACAAATTTTTGTTGAAAGTCGTTCGCGTACAGCAGAACAGATCGCTGTTGCATAAAAATACTAAAGCTAACACTAAAATGGATCAAAAAGGCAGAGGTAAGTAAAAATAAAAATATTGTTTATTGGTAATTACTAAATTTGTATCATTTTTATTTACTTTTAATGAAGATTCATGGCAGCAGCTAGTGTTCAGGAACAGAAAACTCGACAAATGAAGTTGTAATTTCAAGTCGAGTATTCTACATTACAAGGTAAGTGCAAAATTTGCGGAATTATGTGGAAAATCTTGAAAAATTAAAACATTGCATCCTTTCAGACACCAAGAAAAGAGCAATTATCGATTTCTTAAGTGTTTTGATGAAATCATCCTTATCGGCGAACTATGATGAAATCAACACCGTTCCTTTGAATTTGTTAAGGATGGAAGATGCTGCCCCGGGATTGAGTGGGTCTGGCTGGGCATTTAATCAAGTGACGCACAGTGAGATTGGAAAAAATTAGTGCAAATTAGTCTGCCAATTTTGAACGGATACAGATATCTTCAATGATAACACAGTGTCCGCAGCCGGCACATGACCAAATAGTAAGCTCCCTTAGCCTCACATCAGTGGTCGCAGCAATTTGTGTAGCGATGACATAATACCAGGTATTGTACCGTGAACAGCTGAGTACAATCTTTTCTCGCGAAGTGCCCTATCTGTCAACGAGTTTTGGTTGTGTGTGTTTTAAGAAACATAACACACAGGCAACGAAAAGTGGCGCGAACTAGTAACATACACAAAATCAGATTTTGACAGATAGTGCACTCAATCTTTTGTTGTTGGCCAACTGCCACTATCTGTAAATGAATATATCTTAGTCTGTACAACTCCCTCTTGTTCGTGTACTTTCCAAGTTTCAGTAGCGGGATCACACCGCCCATCTTCCAAACATCGGGTACTATAATAGTGTTCAAACAGGCTGAGCACAGTTGTAATTTGATGATTTTTGTGTTTGTTGCTGTTATGGTTTTTTAACATAGGTTATATAATGGTATGCGTCTTACAACCTTAATCGCTATCAGCTTTACTCAGGGTACTAAGGTTCGTTGTTTCGCCCCCCAAAAAAGATTCAAAAAACGCTGAAGAACACAGGCAAAATTTAAAGCAGTACAATGCCAGGCATAAGAATGAAGAAGATAAGGTGACAACATGCATGACAATAATGGGGGCCAAGCGGGCTGGAGACGTTCCCTCAAATCTATCATTTCAAGCCCCTATTGTAGTCAAAAATGGCGAAAAGACTATGCGTTTGAAAATAATTTAGACAGGAAAAATTTATTCGATTGGCCATAATCCTGCACCTACCACCGCAATTTCAGGCAGTGCAACAACAGGTGCTTAGCCGTCTAAATAAGCGTAAAATTAATTGTTTCGCCATGTTCTACAAATTTTCACTGAAAGTCGTTCGGGTACTTTTGCTTGTAAAAGGGCTCTTACTCTCCTGCAAATTTGTACAGGAAAAGTACGCGAACAGACCTAGTCATATGACATGTTGCGCGACACTTTACCCTCCAAAAATGGGCAACCACAAATGTCAAAATTGTAAACAACCCCCAACCCTAAAGCTAATTTTGCAAGTAGTGGCAAAACGACAAACCCAATACTTCGCTCCTCATAAAGTTAAGAAAAATAATAAAGTTAAGAAATTAGTGAAAATTCGTTTAATCAAATTTAAGTGCGGCAAAATGCGTTTACGTCCGCGTCTTCGTTATAATTATATAAAGTTGGTGGTTTTGTTAATGAGTTGTGGTGCCGGTTTGTATTATTATATTGCAAGTACCGCAAATACCTTGGATAAACAAAGCCAAATGTACGTTCGAGCTGAAAATGTAAATTTTAAGGAAATTTTTAATTTTTGGTATTTTATAAAGCTAAGATAATTAATTGTTGATTACGAGGAAGTGTTGAACAGTTTTTTTAATCAACAGGATTAGAGCAGGAGGAGAACTTTGGCAATGTCAAAACAAAAACATGATTATTTTTGTAAAACAATTTTTTTGCAAGCTGTTTAAATATAAAACAATAATTAAACATTGACAGATATGGCAAATTCCTTTGAACTTAACATGTAGGCAAGCTTCAAAGTTTCAAATGAAGATAGATTTAATTTTGATTATAGTTGGCTTTTTGAATGAAATGGAACATCTGGATTTTGGTTTGTTTCAACCCTCTTATTCCATTAGTTTCGTATAGCCGTTTTAAGTGATTCACGCAAAGGCATGTAATTTCATCCTATATTTAACTAGGTCTTTATGACTGTAACCATTATTCAGATATCATTGATGTGTGCCGGAAAGCTCTTTTTTTCTCCAAACAAAATGTATTTTTTATATTCATTTAAAGTTCATCAATTTGTGCGGATTCGTTGCTTTCATTTGGATAAGACTGTTTGGTTGTTGTTGTTGTTGTTGATGATGGACTCCATCGGGACAATCCGGTACGTTTAACCGTCTGTCATGAGATTGAGACTGTTTCGTCATGCATACATGTAAGTAGATAACTGATGTTACGGAGACCTATGATCCATACAAGTTAGAAAAAGGGGACGGTGTTGTCTAATCTCGATTGATTTTATCTCAGTTGGGCCAAAATAAATATGGCTTTCCTAGTCATGTTTCCCTCATCCGTACAACTTCGTTAGTAAAGGTGGTATTACATGACATGTGCTTTACATGTCATGTCATGACATGGTATAATATGTCCTGTTTCCCTCATCCGTACAACTTCGTTACTAAAAGTGGTATTACATGACATGTGCTTTACATATGAGCTGTCAGTTTATGTTTCCACAAGACTTTTCTTATTGATGAAATAGAACTCGCTTTAAACGAAAGAATTGCATACTTATTCCAAAATCCTTTTTTAATATAAAATTTTTCGTACGTTTCACACATATGAAAAACATATAAGAATACACATATCTTTGGTAGTGTCGCTCCGCGGCGCGCTGTATCTTTGAGCTTTAATTTTAGCCGGACAGCTCTAATTGGTGTGTGGGAAGTATTCCCGCCGTTCCTTAACTTTTCTTGGTGTGGAAATAATGAAGTATGCGGATTACAGTTCAACCTAGAATGAATAAAGATGGGCGTCTAACTAATTAATACCCACATATTGGGTATTTATCTAGTATTTTGCGGGCAAATTCCTTTTTTTGTGTAGACGGAATTTTTCAAAAGTGGTATGAAGCCCTTTCGCTACTTGGACCAAAAAAGTATTCAGACAACCTCCCCGCGCTTGTAACCCAGAGATTCAGCGTCTTAAGCGAACGTGGTAGTATGCCTTTCCATTTCACTTTATACATATATACCTTGTAACATAACTTTTCCATCCATAGCATTGCCACTTTCGTAAAGATAGTGTATCTATAAACCATTTTGTCATAGGGTTTTTTTTTATTTTGATCGTTTACGAAAACGATTGCCAATGTATTATGTCTATAATGATTGATAGTACAATGGGTGATAACAAGTAGCAAAATTTGATAATAATGCTGGGAGGGACAAGGCATGTTTCGGTATCTTATGTTGCTATCGAAAATTAGAACTGATTGTATTGCGGAATGTACACACAAAATATTTTATTACCTTTTTTGCCTATAAATATCTGTAACTTGCTTATTCAGACTATGAATCCATATCTTGGAACGCAAAATTCCTTGCTTATTGGGTAGTTCATTAAGACATTTTATTAACACGATTTTTTTCATAGAAGTGTTCAAACCTGGAATACTTTTAAAGTCTACTGCATTATGGTACTTTATATGGGTATAATAACCTATACGCATTCAACTTAATTTGTTTTTACATTAAAAAAAAGAATACAATTTTGTTTAATAGTGTAAACGATTTTAAATCTTAAATATTATTTAGACATTATTCATGTAATGAAAATTGCAAATATGTATTTAACAAATTTAATAGTTTCTTCAAACACCTAAGATAAACTCACGAAAATTTTACTTATTCTCAACAAAAGCTGATAACAATGACACAATAAACAAAAAATATGTGAATAAAGGTACCCAAAGCCACTACGTTGTCCATGGTAGATTTTATTACCTACAGATAACACCACACCAAAGACAGTGGTTTTAAGGTATGTGGTCATGAGATTGTTGTTGTAGCAGTTTATTGTGTTCTATCTTTCGTCTGCTTGATTCTGTTGAGTGTCAAGACCCAGGAACTCTGTGACTAAGATGGGGTGCGTCCACAGGGATCTGGGTCTGAGTCGAGTGGGTCTGGCCGGGCAGTTAAACAGGTAACGTGTATCGTGCGGTCCCTGGTTACAATCGGGATATACATCTTGGGGAACTCCCTGTTTTTCTTTACGGTGTTTCGACTTCTTATCCCTAAATTCCACAAATGACTGGCGACCACACAGATAATTCGCGACCCATCGTTTCAGGTCTGGCTGGAGGGACGTGTTGGCAATGTCCTCAAATAATTTGGCATGGCTGACCGTGTCGAATGCCTTCGATAGGTCCAGTGCCACGAGGACCATCCTATCACATGGCCTGGGCTGATTGAAGCCACGGCTGTGCAGTCTCCGAAATCCATGTTGATGCTCGGCGAATGGAAATTCTCCTACGAGGCTCGGGAGGAGTAATGCCTCAAGTGAGAGTAGGGAGGTCGGTCTGTACGACTCCCCCAAGCTCGGATCTTTTCCAGGCTTCAGTAGCGGGATCACTCTGTCCATTTTCCAGACATCGGGAACTATAAGAGTGTTCAATGACAGGTTGAGGACAGTGGTAAGGTACTCAACTCCAGGTGAATCCAGATTCTTCAACATCAATGTAGAGATTCCGTCGGGGCCCAACGCCTTAGAAGATTTGGCGCCACGGATGACATTCGTAACTTCGCCCACGGTAAATTGTGATGGCTGTTCATTGGCTCGGAGACCATGAATACGGCGAATGGATCTCCTCACAGTGCACAATAAATTGACGGTTGAACAACCTGGCGCATCTCTTCGGATCAGTCACGGTTATTTCGCCAAAAGTGACTGAGGTCCTGTCATCCCGTCTCCCGTCTAGTGACTTAACAGTGACCCACAGTTTGCCTACACCGGTGCCTAAGTAACATTGCTCCAAGTGTTCCAGCCACAAATTCCGCTATGTTCGTTGACTACCCTGTTTATTTCCAGATTCAGCTCGCTGATTCTGGGATTAGCGGGGTCCATAGCACGAATCCCATTACGCTCGTCTGCGAGTACCACTGCTTGCGCCGGGAAATTGGGCCGCACTTGGGGTATTCGAGCGGCTGCTGCGTTAATGGTGTCTCGAAATTTCCTCTCGGCCACAAGCACATCAGAGGGGGGGGTGGCAGTTAACTGAAGCGGCGATTGGTATACTCTCTGAAGCCAGTCCAATCGGCCTTCTTGTAATTGATAAACGTCCGACGCCCAGAGGTTATGAAGTGGTCGGTCGATAGTGAGAATTATGGGGAGGTGGTCTGGACCCAAAGAGATGACGGCTTGCCAGGAAACGTCACTGAGGAGATCAGGGGATGCAATGGAGATGTCTGGCGAGCTGCTGCACCTTCTCGTAATCCTAGTGGGGGCATCCTCATTCACCGTGCAAAACGTGGAGCTATCAATCTGCTCTGCCAAAGCTATGCCACGCTGGTCGTTACCTAGGCGAGAATGCCAAGATGCGACCTTTGTCTTCTTCTTCTTCTGATTTGTCTTCTTTCATCAGTAGTCAAGACGCATGAGAAACTACTCCTTCCGATCCTCCCGTTGGACAATTTCCATGCGCCGAACATAAGCATGCATTTCGAAGGCTGCATAGGACTACAACTATTTTACATGCCATCACCGTACACAAAAATAGAATATTTCGCTGCAAGAAATCTGAAGATATCCGCCACCAAATCTTCAGCCACACTGTTCACTACAAATACGCGTGAGGTGAATTCTGAGCTGACTGTGATGGTCGATGGAGAATTGATTCCGACCATCAAGTGTCCCAAAATACTTGGCGTCACATTTGACAGCTCCTACACTTTCTCCCCACATGCCACAGCAATCTGCAATAAAGTCAAAAGTAGAAACAAGGTCCTCAAGTCACTCGCTGGCAGCACTTGGGGTGCAGACAAAGAAACCTTGTTGACCACATACAAAGCAATTGGCCGGTCTGTGGTAAGTTATGCAGCGCCAGTGTGGTCACGTCAGCTTTGTGACACGCAGTGGAATAATATTCAGATCTGTCAGAATGCCGCCCTCCGAACTGCGACGGGCTGCCTCCTTAGTTCTCATGTGGACCACCTCCACCAGGAGACAAAGGTCCTACCAGTGCGAAGACATAACTACATGCTGTCTAAGCAATACCTTTTGGGCTGTTATCGCAGAAATCATCCAAATCATCATCTTGTGGATAGATACCCACCGCCCAGAAGCCTTAAGGTAGATCTACATGATCTAGAGCGTGAGGTCCAGCGCTACAAGAGAGAACCTCTAGATCAAGCGGCATATCAAGCGGGTCTGAACAACATTCATGCAGACACGGTAGCAGACGCGTTAACTGGCTACCGGGTGAATGTAGTCCTTGGAGAACGACCGCCACCCATTGCACCCGAAGAAATCGACCTCCCCCGGCAAACCAGAGTGATTCTGGCTCAATTACGTTCCGGCAGATGCAGCCGCCTCAATTCCCACAGAGCTAGGATTGATGCCGACGTGCAAGATGTATGTCCCGACTGTAACCAGGGATCGCACGATACACGTCACCTGTTTAACTGCCCGGCCAGACCCACTCGACTCAGACCCAGATCCCTGTGGACGCACCCCATCTTAGTCGCGGAGTTCCTGGGTCTTGACACTCAACAGAATCAAGCAGACGAAAGATAATACACAATAAACTGCTACAACAACAACAACAACAAAAATAGAAACAACGTTCTCAAGTCCCTTGTCGGCAGCACTTGGTGTGCTGACAAAAGAACCTTGGACTAACCACCTAATGCTTCTAGATATTGTGGCTAGACAAATTGCTGCGACCACTGATGTGAGGCTGTGTTTTCATTGAAGATATCTGTATCTGTTCAAAATTGGCAGACTAATTTGCACTCATTCCAATCCCACTGTGCGTCACTTGATTAATTGCCCAGCCAGACCCACTAAATACCATGGCAGCATCTTCCCTCCTTAAAAAATTGTGTTTTGTTTTCAAAACAAATTCAAATATTTAGCCAAAATAAAACAGTTGAGCAATTTTTTCTTTCCCCATTTAATCAGAATATGAGGATTTTATTCGAGAGAGAAATTTATTCTCTGGGAGTTTTCAGTATTGGGCTGATTATTTATGGGCCAAATCGGTTTATTATCTAACATACCTTTGTCCCAAACTGACTTCTGATTAAGCTGGGATTTTGGCGTAAAACTGTTGATATGATTTCTTGAGCAACTGAAGGACAACATTTTTAAACGACGCTGCCCGTTATAAATTCTAGCATGGCACAATTTCCAAAACCTAATTGCGTGATGTCTTTTACCACCTGATCTGAGAATGGGTGTTTTGTTCTTCGAAACTAACTTTTTGAGTCTCTAAAGTGCACAATTGTTGCCAATTTGGCTGGGATATTGCATGTGTTATTCTGTTCTTTTTTTTCTAAGCCCAAAGGAATTGCTGTATGCATATTGCAGCAATACGGTCTTGCAACTTAACCATGAAATATGAAAATAAGTAAATCTTTCTATGAACTGAATAATGTTTATTAACAACTGAAAAAAATTCTCTTAAATTTGTACATTAAAATTAAAAAAATGTTCTATATACATTTCAATAATATACATAATATATTTTATACTGTATATAGTATATATAATACATAATACAACATAATAACTTATATATGAATGTTTAAATTTCTATATATACTCTACTATAAATCCTATACAGTTAAAAATGTGTTGGCTAAAAATTAATCGAATCTAATTTTAGCAAAAATGATTTATATAAAAAATGTTATTAAAGAGGGGACAAATTATTTGTTAACACAAAAGTATACAAAAAAGATACGTCATTGTCTTAATGAACTATACACACTGAAATCTAAGAGAATATATAATAATAAATATTAAAATAATTTACAAAATTATATTTGTGACATTTCTATGTGATGATGATGGTTGAATTTATAGATGTACATATATTTATATATATGCGTATATACATATAACTATCACCAGCTGCTTGATGTTTATGATCCTTTGTGTCTTTTTGGTTAGCAATTATTGCGAAATGTATTGCCTATATTTCGATCCGTTGAAACCATGGATGCATTTGCTGACGCAGCTGCTGCATTGCCTGCATTGATATATATCGTATTTGTGGGCTGACCATGATGTTGATGTGTTTGTGGATGTACTATGTGAGCTGTGGTTGGGCCATTCGTAGAATTCCCATGATGAGTTTGTTGCAATTGCAATAGTTGTTGTGGGGTCAGCATTATAACCTGTTGAGATGTGGCTTGTGCGGTTTGCTGTTGTTGTTGTTGTTGCTGCTGCAATCTTAATAATTGATTGGCATTGATGGTAATCTATTGAAAGTCAGCATATTAGATTCTGCATTTCAAAAGCATGATAATGTTTTTTTTGTTTTTGTATTTGTAAACTTACCGGCACATTTGCAATTTCTCCCGTCGGCGCCATCATCACCTGTTGTAGAACTTGAACTTGCTGCTGTGGCTGTTGTTGTGCCACCAAATTCATAGCCGCTATAGGTATTGATTGTTGTTGTAATTGATGCACCAGTTGCGGTTGGCCAGCTTGTTGACCGGGAGTTATAAAATATTGCATGGGTTGTTGCGCCGGTATTGATTGTTGCTGCAGTTGATGCACCAATTGTGCTTGGGTAGCTTGTTGGCCGGGAAGTGTTATAAAATATTGCATGGGATGGGCTGCTGTGGTGGCTAAAACTTGGGCGGGTTGACTATTGTTGGGGGTTGCTGCATTCATATTTGCATTTGTTGTAGTGTTGGCGGTGTTGACTACAGCCGCAGTTGGCACCACACTTTCGGCAGGTATTGTATTTAGATTTGTTGCAACCTCCTGGCTTTCCACACCAGCAGCAGCACCACCAGGATTTGTAGTGGATGCTGAATTAGCCTGGCTTGCATTATGGTTGTCATGGCTATGGTGTTTTCTATGATGACTTGATGGTTTTATATCTTCCCTGGGCACAATGTCAATAAGAAAATCAAATTGATCATATGAGGCTATGGCTTGAGCAATATCGGATCTCTGCAGCGTTCTTCGTTTACTTTCGTCCGTATGAATCCATGCCCTCATGGTCAGTTCCTGTATAAAAAATTCACATGCCTTGGCAAAGAGCAGGGGAGCCTCTGCTGCTATCATTCTGGCATTTTCATCTAATTTCATAATTTTCTTAATACGAGCTAAAGGCAATGCCTGATGTTTGGCATCTACCATGGCCGTGCTCTGCACTTCTTGCATGATGGATGGCCAAAAGGTTTCAATGGTCGGTGGGGGTTTACGCGGCTGTTGTTGTTTGGCTGACTTTGAGGATTTCTCTTTGGGTATGGTACCGGTAGCGGAGATGGCGGAGGGCGTTGTTGTGTTTGTTTCGGAGGTAGTTTGATTATTTAACATGACTGTGGTGTTATTATCGGCATTTAGAGTAGTTCTTGTGCCAAAGTTGCTGTTGTTCATATTACTGTTGCCGTTGTTAAACATAGTTCTTATTATTAGACAAAAATTTTGGTTGCAGATCACAGTTTTCTGTTTTTTCTTCACTGAAGCCTAGCTACACGAACAGAAATAAATTATCAATGCAAAACAATTTCGAACATATTTTTGCTGACTCTTTGCTACTTTTCCCCCTAAAATCACTTTTCTATGATTGTGATTTCTTTTAATTTTTGCAATTGCTGTCAATTTTATTGTGGTGGCTGTGGCATCTTGCTTCTGCACCATACAGAATTAGCGCGATGTCTACCTTATAATTTGGGGCACAATTTCCAACAAACCTAAAAATTTCCTTGAATGCTAGTGCCAAAAATTAAATATTTTCCATTTTAGCTAGAGCACAAACACAAAAATATCCACTATTTTTTATAAAACTATTTCTTTTTTCTGAGGGCATTGATTATAAACACACGAACCGACGTACGACGCTTTGACAATTGCAAATACTACCATCCTATACAACCCTGTTAATGTTTAAGTAATATGTTGCCACCTAACACAAAAACTGCTAGCTTACTTTAGGAGAAGCCACAAGGTGGCTCTGGCTGTTTGAGTAGGATGTTAACTTGTACTTGTACAATATTAAAAAAAGAATGTTGAGAAAAGTTTTTCTTAACAAAATGAATTTGTGACATAAAATTCTTACTGTTCTTTGACACTATTGTGCCAAATCCTCATAGATGAAGTTTGCATTTAAATGTATTTTTTTTATTGTTGTTGTAACAGTTGGTATGCAAAGAGTGATTTTTTCAGAGAAAAAAAAAACAAACAAATAAAATTCAGTTAAATTCATGAAATCTTTATTTGAATCGATAGTACGCGGTCCATATAATTTAAAGTTAAATCGCACAATCTAGGCAACCAATTGACCGGTTCCGAATGTGAAATAAAATGTTCACCGAACTCGTCTCTCAATAAGTCCATTGTTATGCGTGTTGTGTGGCACCGTCTTGTTGAAACCACATGTCATGCAAGTCAAGATCTTGCACTTTAGGCAAAAAAAGTTGGATATCATCTCACGGTAGCGCTCACCATTCACAGTTACGCTCCGACTCGCATCATCTTAAAAGAAATACGGTCCAATGTTGCCACCAGCCCATAAACCTCACTAAACTGTGACTTTTTCTGGATGCATTGGTAGCTCCGGCAAAGCTTCTGGCGGGTCTTCACTCTAAAATCGAAAATTCTGCTTATTTACGTACCCATTGAGTCAAAAATGAACTTCGTCGTAAAATGGAAGAAGTGCGCAATGAACTTTCTTAAGAGAGCACGCATTGTTCCTTTGTAAGACGATTCATGGTTAAATTATAGACCAAACTGAAGATGTTTCACAGTGAAACAAAACTCGAAACGTGCATGAGCTGTTTAAACCATTGTTGCCAAAAAGATAATAGCTAAAAAATCACTCTTTATAATCATTGAGTATAATGCGCCGCTTGATCTAGAGCAGATAGGGCAAATACACACACAATTGCATATTATTGCGCATGCACATGAGAACATAAGTCCGCGAGCTTGGAAATAATTTGTAAATGTGTGCTTCTGCCCATCACTGCTCTCCAAAGAACTGACATTATAACAAGTAAGAGCATGCTAAGTTCGGCCGGGCCGAATCTTATATACCCTCCACCATGGATCGCATTTTTCGAGTTCTTTGAGCGGTATCTCTTTTTAGGCAAGCAAAGAATTTTGGAAAAGAATTGTTATGCTATTGGAGATATCTCAAGTTATAGTCCGATTCGGACCATAAGTAAATTGAACGTTGAAGACCATAGTAAAAGTAATTTGGTAATATTTCAGTCCATTCGGATAAGAATTGCGCCTTGTAGGGGCTCAAGAAGCATTTTCGGGAGATCGGTTTATATGGGAGCTGTATCAGGCTATAGATCGATTTAGACCATATAAGCCAAGTATGTTGAAAGTCATGGGAGAAGCCGTTGTACAAAATTTCAGCCAAATCGGATAAGAATTACGCCCTCTAGTGGTTCATGACGTCAAGATCCATGATCGGTTTATATGGCAGCTATATCAGGTTATAAACCGATTTGATCCATATTTGGCACAGTTGTTGGAAGTCATAACATGCAACTTCATGCTTAGTTTCAGCCAAATCGGATAAGAATTGCGCTCTCCAGTGGTTCAAGAAATCAAGATCCAAGATTGGTTTATATGGCAACTATATCAGGTTAGGTGGAAGTCATAAAAAACAACCCCATGCAAAATTTCAACCGGATCGGAATTGTGCCCTATATTGGCTCAAGAAGTCAAGATCCAAGATCGGTATATATATGGCAGCTATATCAGGTTATGGACCGTTTAGATAGCTGTTGGAAGTTATAACAAAATACTTCATACAAAATTTCAGCCAAATCGGATAAGAATTGAGTCCTCTAGTGGCTCAAGAAGTCAAGACCGAAGATTGGTTTATATGGCAGCTATATCAAAACATGGACAGATATGGCCAATTTATAATCCCAACCGACCTACACTAATAAAAAGTATTTGTGCAAAATTCCAAGCGGCTAGCTTTACTCCTTCGAAAGTAAGCGTGTTTTCGACAGACAGACGGACGGACATTGCTAGATCGACTTAAAATGTCATGACGATCAAGAATATATATACTTTATGGGGTCTTAGACGTTTATTTCGAGGTGTTGCAAACGGAATGACGAAATTGGTATACCCCCATACCATGGTGGAGGGTATAAAAACTAAGCAGGACTCCTAACTGTAGCCCCCGGAAACGGATAACTATGAGCACTGATCAGGCTAGAACTTCTAGCTCCAATTTGGGAGGTGTTTATCGTTATGATGAGAAGCTCAATTGAGAGTTTTCGGGCGCGGAGAAGTTTCAATTGTAGTGATGGACAATTAGCGGTATCGAGTTAAGGGTCTCAGTGGCCATCACGTTCCCGCGAGGATTGATCCTATAGACCGGAACGAGCTTGCTCGGAGATAGTTGCTTGACAACAATCGCCCGAGATCATGCTTTCTCACTCCCAAGATAAGAATGGTATTGTTTCATGAGAAACTCGGCCACAGGACTTTAAACTTGCTCCGAGCTGCACCCTCAGCCCACGAAATGTCTTTTCTACCAAGTAGCTCTAGAAGATACAAGAAAGGTTCACTTGTTCAGTAGCACGATTATTGTTTCTGCAGTATCATAATGAATGATCTGAGTCTGTTTTACAGACTTCCACTTAAACTCACTGCCATTAGTGTTCTTTACATAGTCAATAGAGGAAGTACGTAGGAATTATGATAGACTACCACAGGCTGTATTTTTCGAAAACTTATTATCGCTCCATAAATCTTTGTTTTTTTCTATTTTTTTTTTTCAATTCAATGTGGACTTAATAATTGCACTTACTAACAGTATAATAATGGAGCGATCAATACGATCTGTGGCAAATCAAGGTGAATGTCGTATGCCCGATTTGCCGTTAGACAATCCCGAAATCATGAAATTCTATAAGGAAGTCAACAAAGTTGATTGTGGCAAACCCACTGACGATTGGGTTATGTGTGAGGTAAGTTACCCAAAAAGGTTCTGGTTGAGAAATTGGCAAACCTTTTTTTTGAAACTCAAATCGAATGTATAATCTTATCTATTGCAGTACAGTACAGAAGAGAAATGTTAAGCGACAACAAGCCTTATAAAATAGAATTTCTTAGAGTTTTGCGAATTTGTCAACTGAAACAAGGGCAATAGTTCGATGTTTGTATAAGTCTAGTAATCATTTTTTTTTTTCCTTTTTTTCTGCAGAAATCGATATGCTTTGTTAAGCCAGAGGTTTTGGCGCTACATGGCGATGTGAGTTGCTTCTATACGGATATTATACGTAAAAATGATTTCAAGTCTCGCTATGGTAAATCATTGCGAACCAGTGAGCCGTATGTCTTGCAGGAATCTGATTTTGTTAAGGTTTTCTGTACAGCATCGGATGGTTCAAGGTTGGAAAAATAATCGAAAGCCCCATATTTCTACTCAATATAATTATTATCTTTATTTCAGTTGGTTTGGCATGGCCTTTGGGATACGCGATGGTGTAGAAAAGTCCATAAAACATAAGCCCATACCACCGCCATTGGATAATGCCAATCCCATCAATGTGCTAGATCCATCAAACGATTTGCCTTCTTACTTCAATGTTTTAATGTTTGGTTTTGATTCGTTAAGTCGAAATGCTTTTATACGCAAATTGCCAAAAACCTATGAATATCTAACAAAGAAACTAGGTGCCAAAATCCTTACCAGTTACAATATTGTGGGCGATGGTACGCCTCAGGCCCTTGTTCCCATTTTGACGGGTATGTTGCTTGTTGCGAAAATAGTCAACATTTATAATAGTTCTGGTACTTTCCCTTTAGGTTACACTGAGCTTGAACTTCCCGAGACCAGAAGGAGGGTCTCCAATGCCATAGCTGTCGACAAAGCCTATCCTTTGATATGGAAGGACTATGAGGAGCAGGGTTATATAACATCCTTCAATGAGGATATACCAAATGCCGGCACTTTCACATATCGGATGAAAGGTTTCGACCAACAACCTGTGCATCATTATTTACGCACCTATTATGTTGAAGTAGATAACATATTGAGTTCAAGCAGTGCTTTTTGTGCCGGTCATACTCCAGGTCACATGATTATGTTGGATTATACGAAAAATGTAGGAGACGATATTACAATTGTTTATAACTTTTTGTTTAATATTTGCATTATTTTCAGTTCATGGCGAAATATAGTGATACCCCAAGATTTGTTTTTAGTTTTCATGGTGAACTTTCTCATGATTCTATTAACATGATCGAAGCTGCAGACGATGATGTGGTGGCTTGGTTTGAAGATTTGCAACACAAAAATTTGCTGGATAATACAATATTAATATTTATGGCTGATCATGGAAATAGGTAAGTTGATAGTGTACCCAAGAAGCCTGACATTCAATGCGGAACTATAATTGATAAAGACTTGGGCAAGATTATTTGGTTTTTCGAGGTATACAGTGAACTGAGAGCAATTTTAATATAATAACGACAGAAATATTGGGGTTTTTTAGAGATAATTTTACCTCTTCAGAACGGAGCTATAATGAGCTTACCACTTAAGTCACTAAGCCGATTTAATATATTTTCGACTGCTTGTCCAACAGGTATAGCCACATAAAAATTAGGCAGCCACTGCGGCTGGGAAATTGAATTCAGATAGAGGTATGTCATAGCATATCGTCGAAACGGAAGGGAAACCTCATAACTTTTCAGAGACTTTTGAGTAAAAATCTTTGCCGACACTTGAGGCCGAATTTTTAACCCTTATGACAGTAATACCATCTTGGATTGACGGAGCTCTGGAATGATTGTAAAATTATGCTACAGGTATGGGTCAAAGTTGGAAAGGTCAGATAGAGGTATGTTATAGCATATCGTCGAAACGGAAGGGAAACCTCCTAACTTTTCAGAGGCTTTTGAGTAAAAATCTTTGCCGACACTTGAGGCCGAATTCTTAACCCTTATGATAGTAATACCATCTTGGATTGACGGAGCTCTGGAATGATTGAAAGATTATGCTACAGGTATGGGTCAAAGCTAGAAAGGTTCCAGGTCTGGGTCCCACAAAGTCCCAAACGTTCTATTGTCAGGTCGGTGGAGACTGCCTTGCATGAGGTTGTGCATAAAATAGAAGAATCCTTCGATGCCAAAATGTACACCCTGGCAGTATGCATTGACATCGAGGGGGCTTTTAACAATGTGCGGACCGACACACTGATCCAATCCTTAGACCACTACCGGGTGGACCTGGTCCTTAGAGACTGGATAAACCATATGCTAAGAAACAGGTGGTTGATTGTGTGTCCTATGGCATACATATATGGGAGAAAGTGGCACAAGGCACGCCACAGGGGTGACCACCTATCGCCACTCCAATGGGTGACCACCATAAATGACCTATTACGGATGCTGACTTAGGAGGGATATGAACCCGTCTGCTACGCAGACGATGTAATAATACTTCTAAGGGATAAGGATCCGAACGAACTATGCAGAAGGGCCGAAAGGGTCTTGCATATGGCATATAACTGGGCCATACCTAGAGGTCTCAATGTTAACCCAGAGAAGACTGTAGTATGCCTGTTCATGAGAAAGACGAAGGTGGGCCAATATAACGCACCACGTTTCCCCAATCAGACGATTTCCATATCTGACAAGGTAAAATACTTAGGTGTGACCTTGGACAGGAAACTGAATTGGAAGTGTCACATACAGGAGCGTGCTGAGAAGGCTAACGGATATTGGGCACTATGTAGACGGGCCGTAGGCTCGCAATGGGGCCTGAATCCGAGGATAGTCCACTGGCTCTACAGGAGCGTGATTAGACCAATACTTACTTACGCCTCATTAGTTTGGTGGAGAAAAAGTGCAACATAAGGACCATACAACAGGTTCAAAGAACATGTTCTCTTTCCATAGGCGGAGCGATGAGGACCACGCCCACTAAGACACTGGAGACTATTCTAGATATCCGACCCATTGACATACAGATAAAGTGTGAGGCAGCCACTGCGGCTATGAGACTTAAGGCGATGGGAGAACGGATTAAGGATGGGAGCAGCGTTATAATCGAGGCGACGATAGGAAACCTGGAAGGAAGGGAAGAGGTTTCCGATCAGAAACCTAAGATGAACCTTGAAGTCAAGTGCGAGGCACTGCTGCCATCGGCATAGTCGGATTGACAGAACCCTAGTATTGAACAAAATTTGTATGCTTCATTTGTTTTCGTTATAAAAAAATTTAAATTTGTTTTTTGTCTGGTTTACGAAAAAACATAGAAACTAAAAAAACAGTCTTTGGCTTTTTATTTCTTTTCAATGCATTGCAAACATAATGAAAAAAAAAAAATGGATATCACAGAGTGGTTGTTGGTTGTATCATCATTCATTCATTCCTCTATGCTGAGACTACAGACTAAGAGAGTATACTCAAAAATACTGTTGGTGCTGAGGTTGGTGCTTGAAGCATTCGGCGCTTGCGTTTAAACTTTATTTTTATTAGGAACACAAACGCTTAGCAGGCCAAGCATCAGCACCAGTTCTAGGAGAAAGTTTTTTTTTGTTTGTTTACGTTCAGGTTTATATATAGCTACTATAATAACTAGCCTATATGAGGAAAGCCCTACTCAATTTTATTTTATTTGTTCGATATCTGTCTAGTAGTTGTTGTTGTAAATATTTTTTTTTTTTTAAACATTTAAGAGAATGCAAATAAATGAGAATAGTAAAAATATATGATAAGCTATACCTTATTCCCCTAATCGCTTCCTTGTGGGCTTGGAACATTTTCACATTGTTCATATTCGATTGCCAGTACTTGACATAGCCTGCATGATCGCCGGTCACCATCCAGCTGTCATTGTGGGACCATACCATTGTGCGCACCGAGGTATCATGGGCTTGCAAGATGGTTTCAAAGTTAAAGGTAAGACCATTCCATAATGTGAATTCCCCAGAACTGGCTCCGGTAACCAAACGCCTACCTTCCGGCGTCCAGGCCAAGGTGAAGATAGGACAACGCATTTTATTTGTGGCAGTTTTAACAAATCTTGTGGTAACAGCATTCGAGGGGTTATCTAGATAACTGGAAGGAGGCAAAAGTTCTGGCACATATATGCTTTCTGGTTGCAAAGCAAAGCGGTCTCTATAGTCTCTTTGCCATAGGCGGGCATCCAATTTCTTTACTATGGCTGCATTATAATCTACAGTCTTTCGCATAACACTTTTTCTCAGACGTTTGCCATCAAAGTCATCCTGTGTCATTTGATGGGGTCTCTGAAAGCCTCCCGAGCCAAATGTTTTGAAATACGGTTTATTGGGATTGCCATGGTGGCCATGGTGATAGTGTGGTCTGTAGTGGCCATGTGAGCCAGGCATAGGCGGCGGCACACTTATGTTGGTGGCTAAGTGTGAGGGAGCCGTCAGTTGAGGCGGGGGTTGAGAGACATCCATCTTTTTTGTAAAAAAAAAAAAAAAAAAAAAAAAAAAAAAAAAAAAAAAAAAAAAAAAACTTAATAATGTACAAAAATGTTGTTTTTCAAGTCTTTTTCTTCTGTGCAATAATGACGCGTGCTTTCTGGCTTTGTGGAAAATTTTCTTTACATTGACCTTAAAGTTTTCACTTCTGTTTCCCAATTCCAAAGTGCTAATCTCCACTTTGGACAATTATCAAACCATTAAGGGATGTAAGGCAATGACAGAACCCTAGTATTGCCATCTGGAAGATCATGTTACAAGGATGGATCAAAGCTAGAGGACAAAGTGGGTCTTGGGGTCTACATTGAGAACCCAGGGACTTAAATCTGTATTAGGCTGCCTGAGTTACAGGCGGAGATCCGGGCGATCACGGAATGCGTGATGTGGTGTGGTGCTAACGCGAGGACTTCGAGTGTGAACATCTTTACCGACAGTAAAATTTCCATAAGGGCAATAACAACCACGACGATAGGGCCACGAACAGTCTTGCCGTGTAAGAAGGAGATTAACGCCTTCTCTGAGGATGTCAAAATCCGCATCGTTTGGGTGCCAGGTCATAACGGAGTAAGGAGAAAAGAAAGGGCAGACGATTTGGCGGTGAAAGCCAGAGGACTGCTTTTTCACGATAAGCTTTATATAGTAAGGAGATTAAAGTTCGGATAATCGATATTATTTGATATGCCATGAGAGCCTGGGGACTGTCGGTCAGTAAGGAAAGAATTGAGGAACGTAAAGACATTCATGGCGACCCAGTTCAGCTGTAAATGGGTGGGAACGACGACGAAATTCCCCACCATGACAAGACGGGGCAAATATTAAGGGAAAGTAAGAGTATGGATTTCGGCATAATTAAGGGACATCCTGGACAGCGATGAGACGTTGGGGAATTTTTGTAGATCCCAACATTTGGAAATGGGTTAGACAACTTGGTGGCTTCAAAGGTCGACTCATGGCAACATGGCAAATGTCTTCGCCTAAGTCAATGAGGAGCTAATACATTTTTTTCATAGCACATTTATTTGTAACTTTTTTGTAGATTTTCAGAGGTGCGCTCCACCCTACAAGGTAAACAAGAGGAACGTTTACCCTTCTTTAGCTTCACCTTTCCCGAGTCTTTTAAGAAGCGATTTCCTCGCGAATATCAAAATTTTGTGGAGAACAGTGACCGCTTGACAACGCCATTCGATATACATGCAACACTGAAACACATATTGGGTAAGTTTTGTATTTGTAGCGGTAGTATAAGGTAACTCACGAAAATATACCGATTTGAAAATTTCATTATACAGATGACTAAATAGTTTTCATCACTCAATTTTCAAAACATTTTGGATATAAATCAAAATTCGATTTTTATGGAGACTTGTAAAACAATTTATCACAATTCACTAATGTACAAGAAATTTTGTTTTGTAAAAAACAAGCTAAAGTAGCAGTGGCCTATTTTACAATAGATGAAACAAAAATATTGTTTTCTATACTTTAAAACCTCCTCGGAAGGGACAGTTTATTATACCCTTTTTTCCTAATTTGGCGTCCTATAATCGTATACTGTGTTCAAATACATTCCATTTGAGACCTATATTGCCGCTAGGGTAGCTTCTGTGGTGGGATGCTCTATTCAAAATATGGCCCAAAATTTGGGATATTTCAACCCTTTAATTATACCCTCCACCAAAGGATGGCGGTATACTAATTTCGTCACTCTGTTTGTAACACCTGGAAATAGGCGTCTAAGACCCTGTAAAGTATATATATTCTTGATCGTCATCGTTTTAAGTCGATCTAGCCATTTCTGTCCGTCCGTCTGTCTGTCGAAAACACGCTAACTTTCGAAGGAGTAAAGCTAGCCGCTTGAAATTCTGCATAAATACTTTTTATTAGTGAAGTTCGGTTGGGATTTTAAATGGGCCCCATCGGTCCATGTTTTGATATAGCTGCCATATAAACCGATCTTGGGCCTTGACTTCTTCAACCTCTAGAGGGCGCAAATCTCGTCCGATTTGCGATTCCCACAACTGCCATATAAACCGATCTTGGGCCTTGACTTCTTCAACCTCTAGAGGGCGCAAATCTCGTCCGATTTGCGATTCCCACAACTGCCATATAAACCGATCTCTTGACTTTTTCGGCGCAATTTATTGGCGCAATCCTATTTGGCTGTAATTTTGCATGTGGTGTTTTGGTATCATTTCCAACAACTGTGCTAAGTATGGTTGAAATCGGTTCATAGCTGCCATATAAATAGATTTTGGATCTTAAGCCGCTAGAGGGCGCAGTTCTCATCCGATTTGGCTGAAATTTTGCATTAGGTGCTTTGGTATCACTTCCAACAAGTGATACCAAAGCAGTAAAATCGGTTCTTAACCTGGTATAGCTGCTATATAAACCGATCTTGGATCTTGAGTTCTTGAGCCGCTAGAGGGCGCAGTTCTCATCCGGGTGAAATTCTTTGTAGAGGGCAAAAATCTAATCCGATTTGGCAGAAATTTTGTACAATGGCTTCTCCCATGCGTGTTCAATATGGTATGAATCGATCTATTGCTTGATACAGCTCCCATATAAACCGAACTCCCGATTTTGCTTCTTGAGCCCCTATAAGGCTCATTCGAATGCACCGAAATATTACACATAGACTTCTACAATGTTCAGCATTCAATTCATTTATGGTCCGAATCGGACTATAATTTGATATAGCTCGAATAGCACAATAGTTCTTATTCATTATTCTTTGCTTGCCTAAAAAGAGATACCGCGCAAAGTACTCGATAAACGCGATCCATGGTGGAGGGTATATAAGTTTCGGTCCGGCCGAACTTCGCATGCTCTTATCTGTTTTAATCTCATATCGTCCAACTAATAAACTTATGCATTCTACTTTTAATGCTGTGTGTCGAATGGTAGCAAAGTTGTAAGGATAGTAAAAATATGACGTTAAGTCTTATTTTCTGGCTTTTTCACATATTATTATGTGGCACGCACATCTTGTTTACTTTTGATATTTGACAAACGTCAAAATTTGTCAGTGTTAGAAAAAATGGCCGATTGGCACAGTAAAATGAAATTTTTTTTCTCACCAGTATAAAAAACAACCCCCTACGTCATTTTTACATCTCACCATAGGAGATTGCTATCATTCGACACAAGCTCTAAGTTTTCAATTCACCCAAAATAACGGTATATTGTTCCCAGCTACTTTTGACATACTAATTAAGTGTTACCAGATTCAAAAAAAAAAAACATACGACACATTCGTTCTGACTTCGACTTTTCACACGAACAACTGTCAAAACGCAGTAGTAAAAAATGTTGACGAAGATAATGCGAACACATTCAAAGCAAAATAGTAACGACATGTCGCTGCAGCAGGATAAATTTCGCACATTTTTTATTGCAAATGTAATTGAATGCTCTGTTTTGTTGTTGTTTGACTTTTGTTTGTGTACTGACAAAGAGAAGAATCCGTCGAATTTCGCAATAATTTAATAGGCATTTACGCTGTGAATGAAGTCAGTACTAGGCTTTAGTACGTTTTTATTAAATTTAAGAGTTTTTATGTACAAATATATCCGTTATGTGGGGCAAAAAATAACGCAACGCATTAGTTATCCATCAATGAAGTCGAAAAAAAATCTCCAAAACCTTCAATGTCACCCTGTAATACAAAGGATACATTTCTTATGGCAACGAAAATGTTGTAAGAGTTGTGTACAGGTCTTAATTAATTAAATTTGGCTTTGTTGAACATAAAAAAAATTATATTAATTAATGCAAGAAAAAACGGCATAATGAAATAATGTAAAAAAAACCCAAAATATAATCTTTTGTAATTTTCGCAAAATAAGCAAATGTCGTTTTTTAATGAAATAGCAAAAGCCGAACTTTGAACATGCTGTAAATCTTACGTATTTTCGAATTTAACAAATCTGAAAGCATCCTCGGACACTAACCACTAATCCAACAAACACTAACCACTATGGGACATGTTTCGTCTTTGGTTAGAAGACTTTTCAACCATATTAGGTGTGTTGGCTTCAAGGGCCGTGCGTTGGTATGTTGTATTCGAATCGTATTAATAGTGAAAATGCATCGAAGATACAATTACCACTTTAACCACACTCGGCAACCCTGTCTATTAGCTATACTTTTCCCAATGCATGTATTTTTGTGTAATGACAGACATTCTTTCTGTGACAAATTATACTTCTTCCGTACTACACATGATTTAGTACATCTGTTGGAAGTTGTATTGATGGCTTCGAACGCTAAGACAACGGCATTGGCTCTCGCTGTTGCTCCGTGTGCCCAGGTTCGAATCCTGGCCGGGCTCTGCCGCATTTTTTAATTTTCAAGTTTTTTCCCTGTTACGGCGAAGATCATTAAATTTTAAAATATTTGTTTATTTTTCTTTAGAGACGTGCTCAATGATCGGAGATACAAATGGGAAAGGCAAGCCAAAGATGGCAACACACACCAACCATTATGGGACGCGTTTTGTCTTTAGTAAGAAGACTTTTCAACCATATTAGGTGTGATGGCTTCAAGGGCCGTGCGTTGGTATGTTGTTGGATCATTGAGCTCGTCTCGAAAGAGAAACAAACAAAAATTGTAAAATTTAATAATTTTCGCCCTTACAGGCAAAAAACTTGAAAAATCGGGAATTTTTGAAAATTTCGAAATGCCTGCGGCTTTCTTGTTGGCTGTCCAGGCTGTAAGACAAAAAGTGTTTTCCGAGCAACGCATCAGGAGACGCTATTTGCGTGATTCCACAAACCCCATGGCTCTTCCAAGCTCATGGTAAAAGAGGATTGTACTGAAGTGTTTTTGATAAGTTATGGATGTTTTTTTTTTAGTTTTGTGTCTTTCTTTTCGAATATACCAGATCAGCTGATAAAATCAAAATCAACATTTTTGACAAGTGAAAAAAAATTTGAGACCAAATTGTAGAGTTTTTTTTTAATCTCAATTTAGCGCACGCTGAAGTGATTTTTTAACCCAAAAACTAATGACAAAAACAAAAAACAACCCAAAAGTGGTTATCCAACAGTTGTTTTGTGATTTTAAGTATAAGGAGGAATTCACATTGCTTTCACCATAAAATTTTTAGTGAGATGGTTTCATAGTATTTTTGGTGAAATTTATCATAGTGGGTCACATCAATTCACAAATATTTCACATTAGCCTATGAAACGAAACCAAGGTCATACCCGTATGTGATTTCGAAATTACTATAACTTACTTAGAACTTCGAATATCTAAAAAAATCCTTAGATTCGAGAAAGAAGCAACAAAATCTCAATTTATAGGAAAGAGGTAAGAGAAGAAAGAAGAAAAATTGGTTGCCTTTACATTTTTCTCGTCGGGACTAATTTATTTCCATAAAAACACCAATTTGTCCAAGAAAATGCCATAAGGGCCGTTTTATAGCCGAAGCCAAAAGACGAGCCGCAATGCGACAACTCTTTGGGGATAAGGCTTTACATGACAAAGACCTCACAAATGTCGCCAGGTTATAATCACTTATAATAACTTACAGAGATGCCCATAGTATGTTCTCGCCAGGATTCGAAGCCAGGCGTTCAGTGTCATAGGCAGACATGCTACCACTGCGCTACGGTGACCTTCATAAAAATCTAATTTCATAAAAAGTATTGTTATAATTTGATATTACTTCCGTCAAAATGTTATGTTTTTTTTTTTAATTTAATTATGTGTTGTTGTTTTTTGTAGAAAATTTTTAAGAAATTTAATTTTTACATCTAAATATAGTACTTTACACTTAAAGCTTTTATTAATGAAATTTGATATAACTTTTGCAAACAGATCTTCAAAAGGTAACGAACAACAACGATGCTTTTTACGACAACGAGGATATTAAAACCAGCCCAAAGCAACATTTTAATATACAAGTTTCAGATTTGGCTAAAAATCGAGCTATCTCACTATTCGATATTATTCCGAAAAATCGTTCCTGTGCCGAGGCATATATTGAACCTCACTGGTGTGCCTGCTTGAATTGGCAGCAGCTGAATGTTAGCATTGAGACTGGGCCATTGCTGAAGGCGGCCGGAAGCATTATCGCCACAATTAATACTGCCACAGAAAATTTTCGCGAATATTGTGAACCTTTGCAGTTGAAACAGATCAACTGGGCCATGCGTTTGACGCCCCACAGTGCCTTGTTAGCTTTCAAGCGTAATGCCGATGTTGATGGCTACATGGCCGAAATGGGTGACAATACACATACATCAGAAGTGGTCTATCAATTGCAAATAATGGTATCACCCGGCGATTCACTGTTCGAGGCCAGCGTTTATCACAACTTGGAGACTTTGTCAATGCACACTAAGCTAACGGAGGTGTCGCGTGTCAACAAATACGGCTCCCAAGCCAATTGTATATACGAACGCAATCCGGAATTGCGTAAGTACTGCTACTGCAAGCAGTAGTCCAAGGCGATAGCCTTAGTCCTTATTAGATCTTAAGTTTGGTGTTTATTTTATTTCCAAGCCAAAGATATTTTAAGAATTGTGTCCTTATTTTTGTTTTAAAGCCAAGTTTAATTTTTGTAAAGTGGTATTTTCTTTTACCTCAAAACTGTTTTTATATAATTTTAGAAGATAAGAAAGAGAGCGACCAATCATCTCGAAATAGACTATATTTTATTTATATATACTGTTTTTAAGCAACACAACCATGACCAATCAAACGATGACTTTATATATTAAGATTAACCAGTAAAGATGATGTAAGTTCTCCTTTTTTGTAGAAAATATCATTAAAATATTACGACTTTCATAGAATATTTAGCTCTTAATTTAAATGTTTTTTACAACACTTTACAGCGCCATCTTTTGTCAATCTACGAAGGAAATATAACACTGATTGGCATTATATGTTTTTGTTGAAAGACAATCCGAACCACCGTCTCAATGGAGAAGAGACACCAAATTCGTGAACTCCCGAAATGCGAAATGCTTTTTCGTTTATGGAATACAAAGTTTTGGGCAGGTTAAGGAATTTTCGGAGTAAAATTTTAACTAACAAATTGTTCGATTTAAAGATTTCTCGTGTTGCTCCGAAACGCGGAAAGCCTTTACATTTTCGAAATACAAAGTTTTGGGCGAGTTATGGCATTTTAGTTCGTGTTCCTCCGAAAAGCATTTACATTTTTGAAATTTAAAGTTTTGAGCGAGTTATGACATTTTCGGAGTAAAATTTTAGTTCAAATATTTTTCGAATCTTTGTCTATTTTCCAGCGAAAACGAATTAAATTTCAAATTACATCGAATAATTTTTTAGGTCTTCGAAATCGAAATTTTCAATGGGCTACCTTCCCCCTTGTCAAAAATTTCCGAAAAAAATAAAAACTCGATTTCTAAAAAATTTGTAAAAAAATGATTTCTCGGGATCTCCCCAAATTCGGAATGCCAAAAGTTTTTCAAAATTCGAAGTTTTGGGCGAGTTATGTCATTTTCGGAGTAAAATTTTAATTCAAATATTTTTCGAGTATTTGCCTATTTTTCAACGAAACCAACAGTTTTTGATTAAAACCGAATAATTGATGTATAAACTGCACTTTGGAATGGAAATCCGAAACATTTTCAGGATTTTGAAAATCTAAATTTTCAAAGGGCTATTATACCCTAGCCAAAATTTCCGCAAAAAATAAAGTTGGATTTCTAAGAAATTTTTAATAGATAAAATTTCCTCGTGATCCCCCGAAATGCGGAATGTCTTTAGTTTTTCGAAATTCGATGTTTTGGGCGAGTTATGATATTTTCGGAGTAAAATTCTAGAACATATATTTTTTTAATTTGTGCCAGTTTTTCAACGAAAACAAAGCGGTTTTCGCTATAAGTCGGGTAATTGAGGTATAAACTACACACTGGAATGCAAATCAGCAAAATTGTAAAATTTTTGAAAGTGGAAATTTTTAATGGGCTATACCCAGTCAAAAATTTTCGTACGAAATAAAAAGTTCGACTTACCACATGTTTGTAACAGAAAATGATTCCTCGTTATCTCCTAACATGCGAACTGCTTTAACATTTTCAAAATTCGAAATTTTATGCGAGTTATGGCATTTTCTGAGTAAAATTTTAGTAAAAATATTTTTTGATAATTTTCCAGTTTTTTAACGAAAACAAAGCAATATTCGCTTAAAATCATATAATTGAGGTATAAACTGAAGACTGGAATGCAAATCAGCAAAATTTTTAATTTTTTGAAAATTGAAATTTTTAAAATTTTCATTAAAAATTAAAAAGTTTGACTTCTCTGAAATTTTTAACATAGAATAATTGCTTGTGATCTTCCGAAATGGGGACTGCCTTTACATTTTCAAAATTAGAAGTTTTTTGCGAGTTATGGCATTTTCGGAGTAAAATTTTTGTAAAATTATTTTTTGATTATTTGCCAGTTTTTTAACGAAAACAAAACAGTATTCACTAAAATCATATAATTGAGGTATAAACTGAACACTGGAATGCAAATCAGCAAAATATTAAATTTTTCGAAAATTGACATTTTCAATGAGCTATAATACCCTTGTCAAAAATTTTCGTACGGAATAAAAAGTTCGACTTCCCAGACATTTGTAAAAGAAAATGTTTCCTGGGGATCTCCCAAAATGCGAAATGCCTTTACTTTTTCGAAATTCCAAGTTTTGGACGAGTTATGGTATATTCGGTTTAAATTTTAGTTCAAATATTTATGGATTCCTTGCCTATTTTTTGGGTCAGTTCTTGATACTATTTACGCTTTCACCCCTTGAAACATTAAATTATCACGCGAATGAAAGTTCAAAATTTCATCATGACAATTAAGGAGATTATTTGCGATATTGTAACTTTAAACAACTTTTTAAGATACATTTTTAGAATCCTTCATTGGGATTTGTTTACTTTCATAAAAATTTTAGATCATTGTTATAAGCACAAAAAATCTCCCGCTATAAGTGGTGAGATTATAACCAATATAAAGTTTTCTTATTTTTTTTTAATAGAAGTATCATTAGTCGGATACTTCTTCCTTCAATTTTTATCCTTAGTTTTATTTTATTTATACAAATATATTTTTAACTTTTTGCCATCTAATATCTAAGTGAAGATGTATTCTATTAGTAAAGAAAAGATATTCAAATAAGTATTTTTTTTTGTAACAACAAATAAAATACCAGAAACAAATGCCTTTTGGTTTTGTGTGGTGTAAAAAATGCGTTTTATTTTGTCTTAACAATGCAGTTAAATTCTTAAAAAAGAAGTTTAGCGACAAAAGAAACTTGATTTCTTTCATATTTGTGTTCCAAAAAAACCACAATCTATATAACATAAGAATAACATGGGATTCGACGACATGGCGCGGAATCGTTTTTGTTGCTGTTGTTTTTCTGATGTTACGCATAGGACTATTGGCGACCATGGATAAAGAATGTAGCTGTTGTTGCTTTTGTTGATGTTGTTGTTGATCGAACATAATTGTAAAATTATTTATTTTGGAGGATGGGTTGGCTATATTAGAGGAAAATTATTTGGAGGCGGGTGCTGCAGCTGGAGCATTACGGTCAATAACAGGTTGTATAGTTTTGCCACCGAAGATTTGACCCCAACCAATTAAACTGTAAAGAAAGTAAATACAAGATTAAAAAAATTTTTAAAGAAAAAAATGTACAGCTGTTTTAAAAAGAAGCAATACTGAGCTTTCCCCACAATATTACCATACAATGGTAAAGCATTAACTGCTCCACGGAACATTCTATCTATCGAATGAACAAAGTAAGCTTTTACTTGAATCTTACTCATAAGTGTGCTTTACGCCGTACTCATTTGTTGTGGGTATGTAAAGCATCATTTGAGCATTCCATTTTACAAATCTCGTTGATGAAAGTATTAGTGGACCAGAATCTAGTGAAATACTTTAACAGCATCACACATTTTTCTGACTTTTATTATAATATAATGAATCTGGTAACGGATATCAGAGTTTGAAGAATGAAGAAAACAGCTGATTTGATGAAGGGAAAACAGATGATTGAGCCATTAAAACAGGTTTTAATGATAAGTGTAAACGTGGTTTTAGACCCTTAAAGCACGTTTTATTCTAAAACCTACAAATACATGTTCTGTATATCGATTTTGACAAGTCCGTTTGTCCGTCCAAATTTGAATTTGGCTTTTTGGTTAGGGAGGGGTAGTTTTAAAACCATTTTCATTAGGGAGAAGAACTTTTAAAACCCTTTTCCTTAGGCAGGTGTAGTTTTAAAACCCTTTCCCTTAGGCAGGGGTAATTTTAAAACCCTTTCCCTTAGGTAGGGGTAGTTTTAAAACCCGTTCCTATAGGGAGAGGTAGTTTTAAACACCGTTTCCTAAGGTAGGGGTAGTTTTAAAACCATTATCCTTAGTGAGGGATAGTTTTAAAACCATTATCCTTAGGGGGGTAGTTTTAAAACCCGTTCCTTAGGTAGGGGTAATTTTAAAACCATTATCCTTAGGGAGGGGTAGTTGTAAAACCTTTATCCCTAGGATGGGGTAGTTTTAAACCCCTTTTCCTACGGGTAGAGTAGTTTTAGGACGCTTCCCCTTGGGGAAAGGTGGTTAAAACCCCATTTCCCTAAGGTTGGAGTATTTTTTAGAGCCTTTCGCCTCGGTAATAATAGTTTTAAGACCCTTTCTTTTGGGGAAAGATAGTGGAATTTTCCTTTTCCATTGAGAAAGATATTTTAAGACCCTTTCGCCTTGGTAATGATAGTAGTAAGACCCTTTCCATTGGGGAAATATTGTGGAATTTTCCTTTTCCATTGAGAAAGATATTTTAAGACCCTTGCCATTGGGGAAGGATAGTTGAATTATTCTTTTCCCTTAGGGAAGGATAGTTGCATTATGATTTTTCACTTGAAAATTAATATAAAGTTGTTGCCAATAAAAGACTCAAGTTTATCTTTACAACTTCTTAAATCTATCTTTAGTTAATAAAAAAATTTTTGCGACAATTAATTCAATTTACTTTTACGAAAGTCTGCAGCTGAAAGCTGAACCACTCACGAGCAACTAGGTGTTGCCACAAATAGTTGAATTATCCTTTTCCTTGTATTATCTTTTTCCCTCCTTATTCATACCATACTAAAATAAATTCGATTCTCGCTGGGTTTATTTTTAATCCTCGAAAAATCAAAATTCAAGGCTGATTTTGCGTTAAGAGTACAAAAAATACAACGTTGTTATTCAACTTACTTAGCAGCTGAATGTTCAAAACACTGATATTGACTGCACTTAAAAAAATTTCCAACGTTATACTAATTTTTATATCAAGGTTTTATCTCCTGGTAACCCAACTGCAGTTTAGTTGCGATCCATAATCGAACCATAAATTATCTTAAACGCAGTGTAACACTTCCCATTTAAGCCTAATACTAAACTTGACTTTCGCCTTAACAACTGTCAAAACGCATTTAAAAAAATGGTGACGAAGAAAATGCGAAAACACTCCGTAGAAGTCGCTGATGTTGTAGCAGTGTATTGTATAATGAGGCGGCAGCCCTTGCCAATGAAGGACTGCCATGAGCCTAAAACCAAAAACTAAGTTCCGATCGTTTTATATGGGACCAAATATAACTAGGCTTCCCGAGTCTGTCGTTAGTTTAGGTTAGGTTGAGAAGAGGGAGCAGATATTAATCCGCCCCATGCCACTATGGACATACACCTAAGCCAGTAATTGTGCGCTCTAAAAACTAAAAAGTAACCTCCGAAAAGAAAATCTATGTATAATAAGAAATTCCGTGCCACTAAAAAATCCTTTGTTTTCTCTACCACTCCGCCATGTCTGGTATAATGTCCCAACCTAAATACCGGTGTCTGTTAGAAAGCCGGGCAATGACATAGTAAATGCTCCAACGTCTCATCATCTTCCCCACATGCCCTAAGTGAGCTCGTAGTCCTGTGTCCCGTTATGACACCAAAAGCCATACTGACCTTCTTCTTGCTTCCTTGCCGTCGCTAAAACCCAAAAGCTCAATGTTGAATTTCGTTCCATGTTTTCTTGGGTAAAACTTTATGGAATTAGTCGTGGATTGTGATTTTGACAACCGCCAAAATTAACCCGCCTTAGTCCAGAAACCTAGTTTTAATGTAAACACCCAAAGCGAGGGAGATAGTCCCCAATAACTTAGAAAGTAATTTGTAAGTGGTGTTACCATATGTGCCGACCAGTGTCGCCGTTTTTGGTAGGTTTCAACCAAAATTGGCAGGTTGGTGGCTGTCCTCAATTTTTGGTAGGTTTTTCCAACATTTAAATACCAAATTAATAACTGAAGAAATCGTCGGAGGTAACTCAAATTTACTTCACTTTTTGTCGTTTCTGTGTTTTCGTTAAAAGTGCAGAATAAAATCATGGATTTCGAGGGGTCAAATACTGTTACAAGGGGTCTGCTTAAAATTTCAGGAAAAAGGGCGTAAGATGTGACTGGTACGAGTGTTAAGAAATCTCTTTGAAATTTCTTAAATTTCAACGAAAAACAGGCCTAAACAAACAAACAAATTTGGTCCGATCTGGCCCGTACTCACTGTAAAGGCGAAAAAGGCTAGTAAAAGCGCATTTCTGAGCACAAACCCTTAAATCGTGAGATCGCTTTATCCCAACTCGGCACGGTCGTTCATCAAGATATGGGTATCCTTCAAGAAACAGACGGGGACGTGTCTAGATCGTATATATATTGGGTTGCCCAAAAAGTAATTGTCGGTAATATAGTAGTAATATAGTCGGCGTTGACAAATTTTTTCAACGGCTTGTGACTCTGTAATCGCATTCTTTCTTCTGTCAGTTATCAGCTGTTACTTTTAGCTTGCTTTAGAAAAAAAGTGCGCGAAATTTTGTTTACATTTGTTTGTTTGGCCTCAATTTTAATATGGGTACCGCATGTATTGAAAGAAATTCATTTAACACACCGAATCAACGCTTGTGATATGCACCTTAAACGCAATGAATTCGATCCGTTTTTAAAACGAATCATAACTGGAGATGAAAAATGGATTGTTTACAACAACGTTAGTCGAAAACGATCATGGTCCAAGCATGGTGAACCAGCTCAAACCACTTCAAAGGCTGATATCCACCAAAAGAAGGTTATGCTGTCTGTTTGGTGGGATTGGAAGGGTGTGGTACATTTTGAGCTGCTTCCAAGGAACCAAACGATTAATTCGGATGTTTACTGTCAACAATTGGACAAATTGAATACAGCCATCAAGGAGAAGCGACCAGAATTGGTCAATCGTAAGGTGTCATATTCCACCAGGACAACGCTAGACCGCACATATCTTTGGTCACTCGCCAAAAACTGAGTGAGCTTGGCTGGGAACTTTTGATGCATCCACCATATAGCCCTGACCTTGCATCATCAGACTACCATTTATTTCGATCTTGGCAGAACTCCTTAAATGGTAAAGGCTATAAAATCGCACTTGGTTCAGTTTTTTGCAGATAAAGGCCAGAAGTTCTATGAGCGTGGAATACTAAACTTGCCAGGAAGATGGCAAAAGGTTATCGAACAAAATGGCAATTATATATTTGATTAAAGTTCATTCTAAGTTTTATTATAAATGCATTTACTTTCTTTTAAAAAATCCGCAATTACTTTTTAGGCAACCCAATATAATCGTGATCTGGGATGTATACTAAGATATTCATTTACAGGTAGTGGCAGTTGCCCAACAATAAAATATTGAGTGCACTATTTTTCAAAATCAGTGATTAGTACAACTCTGATTTTGAGAATGTTACTAATTCGCGCCATTTTTCGTTGTTTGTGTGTATGGTTCTTAACTATAATACACACACACAAACAAAACTCGTTGACAGATCGAGTACTTCGCGTGAAATAATTGTACTCAGCTCTTTACGGCACACTACTTGGTAATTATAGCTGTGTTCGGGAACTCAAAAATTTGTGCAAATTTGCATGATTATTAAATTTGTTTCATTTTTATTTATTTCTAATGAAGATTCAAGGCAGCAGCTAGTGTTCAGGTACAGAAACTCGCCAAATGAAGTTGTAATTTTACCTTAAGTCGGTTGTTCTACATTAGAAGGTGCAAGTGCAAAATTTGCGGAATTATTTGGAAAATCTTAAAAAATTATAACATTGTATCCTTCCAGACACCAAGAAAAGAGCAATGATCAGTTTCTTAAGTGTTTTGATGGAATCATCCTCATCAGAGAGCTACGATGAAAACAAAACACAGTTCCTTTGAATTTGTTAAGGAGGGAAGACGCTGCCATGGTATTTAGAGTGTCTGGCTGGGCAGTTAAAAGTTACGCACAGTGAGATTGGAAAAAATTAGTGCAAATTAGTCTGCCAATTATGAACGGATACAGATATCTTCAATGAAAACACAGTGTTTGTAGCCGTCACATGACAAAATAGAAAGCTCCCTTAGCCTCACATCAGTGGTCGCGGGAATTTTTCTAGCCACAATATCCAGAAGCATTAGGTGGATAGCCACCGTAGCGCAGAGGTTAGCATGTCTACATATGACGCTGAAGGCCATGGTTCGCATCCTGCGAAACCATAAAAAAATTTTTTTCAGCCGTGGTTTTCCTCTCTTAATGCTGGCAACATTTGTGAGATACTGTGCCATGTAAAGCTTCTCTCCAAAGAGGTGTCGCACTACGTCGTTCGGACTCGGCTATAAAAAGGAGGACCTTTGTCATTGAGCTTAAAACTTGAATCGGACTGCACTCATTGATAGGTGAGAAATTTGCCCTTATTCCTTAGTGGAATGTTTATGGGAAAAATTTGCATTTGCATTAGGTGGATATAGTCCAAGGTTCCTTTGTCAGCACACCAAGTGCTGTCGACAAGGGACTTGAGAACGTTGTTTCTACTTTTGTCGGTCTGTACGACTTCCCCTTGCCCGTGTCCTTTCCAGGTTTCAGTTGCGGGATCACACTGTCCATCTTCCAAATATCGGGTACTATAATAGTGTTAAGACAGGCTGAGGACAGTTGTAAGGTATTCGACTCTAGGAAGATCCAGATTCTTCATCTTCAGAGTAGAGATTCCGTCTGGGACCAGCACGACTTGGCTCCACGGATGACATTCGTAGCTAAGTGCACTGTCAGTTGTAATGGCTGTCCAGCGGCACGGAGATGGCTCCCCTTCTAGGCTTGTCACTCTCGGATTAATAAATTGACGTTTATCTAAGGAAAATACCTCATAAGTATCGCTTTTTGTTTTTTATTTAAAAACAATTGTTTTCCCCAGCAAGCAATCGAAATAAGCTACCAAAACAAAAATCAGCTGTTGTTCTGCAAATTTTCACTGGAAGTCGTTCGCGTACTTTTGCTTGCAAATTTTTTAAAGAGCGTAAAATGGCTCTTGATCTCCTGCAAATTTTTACTGGAAAAGTACGCGAACAGACCTTATGTCGGGTTGAAAATGTGTTGCAAATGGAATGGCCAAATGGCCACTTCCTGGTGGGTATAAAAACGAATACCCCAATTTTGGCTTAAAGAACATTTGGTGGGTTTTGGTAGGATTTATCTCAAATTCTGGTGAAAATAATTTTCTTGAGTGGCAACACTGGTCCCAACTCACACTGGTAAGTACAGCTCGCTACCATTTTCTCTTCCAGTTGGCACTGTTAACTTTCTTTTTATCATAACAACAAAGAAAAATACAAAATCACACTTACCGCCAATGTTTTTCCACACGTCGACTTAAAGCAATCTTCTCCCCCTTCTCCGTACACACAGGTGTAGTCAGGACAATTTTGGCCAAATCTCCTTTGGTTGCCGATATACGGCCACCTGTACTAAGAGATCCAATGTTTACCAGGAGAATTTCTCCCTTAACAAGTTTCTCAACACGAGCACCCTTCTTGTCGCCATCTGTGCGTACACCCAACAAACGGCGCAACAAATAACACGAAATTTCCAATTCTATAAAGATATCAGGCAATTGTCCAACAGCACCCAAAACTTGACCCACTAAACGATCTGCACGGCAGAGAGTGGGATCGATTCGAGTGCCAACACCAATCAGACCACCGGGAACTGCATATTGCAGTTCATTGTGTTCAGCGTACAGTGAAACGATACGCGAGAAAATAGGACGACAGGTAATGTTGCCTTCGCTGTCCTTCGTCACAACGCCGGGGCGCACTTCGATCTCTTGGCCAACTTTAAGGACACCGGCCAAAATGGAGCCACCAGCGACACCACCTTTCAGATCGTTAACTTCACAGCCAGGTTTGTTGACATCAAACGAACGAATAACAATAAGTCGTGGTGGTGCATTGAAATCGCGCTGTGGTACAGGAATTTTATTAACAATATACTCGCACAAGACCTGCAAAAAAACAAAACAGATAAAAATAAAATGTTTAATAATTCGAATTGAAATAATGTTAGAAAACAATATGGTATTGGAAATCTGAAATTTTGAGGAATATATTTTAATTTGAATAATAACTTAAAACACGACAGGGATCGTAGCTGACCTAGGCAACAGCACAACAACAGAATTCAGTAATATTCAAAGAAAAAATTTCACCCTGAGATCATTCTGGTAAAATCTATTTAGAATGTCAATTTGAAATTGCTGTAACTTCCTTAGATATGTAAAATTCAAAATTCTGGAAATACCATGGAATTCGAGAGCTATAGATGTTTCCATATTAATGCTTAAATTTTTTAGTATTCAAAATATAAGCAAAATACAAATTTTTATGACATCAAAAGTCCGAGTTCTAAAATGCTGCAACAGGCCCTTGTTCTATTCTGTTTGCCGAGACTCTATCCATAATCGGTCGGTGTCTGTGAGATGTAACAACCGGTGCATAGAATAGGTGGCTCTTTCAGTATAGTCATCATACCGACTACGTTGAAAGGCGACAACGTAGTCAGCAGTGCGCTAAAAACGTTGTTGTTGTTATAGCAGTTTGTTGTGTTCTATCTTATGTCTCCTTGATTCTGTTGAGTGGCAAGATGCAGAGTGCAGGGAGATGCAGGGTGCGTCCAGAGGGATCTGGGTCTGAGTCGAGTGGGTCTGGCTGGGCAGTTAAACAGGTGACGTATATCGTGTGGTCACAATCGGGACATACATCTTGCACGTCGGCATCAATTCTTGCTCCATAGGAGTTGAGGCGGCAGCATATGCCGGAACGTAATTGAGCCATAACTATTATGGGTTGCCTGAGAAGGTCAATTTCTTCAGGTGCAATAGGAGGCGGTCGTTCTCCAAGAACTACAGTCACCCGGTAGCTATTTACCGCATCTGCTATCGTGTCTGCATGAACGTTGTCTAGACCCGCTTGATCTAGAGGTTTTCTCTTGTAGCTCTGAACCTCACGCTCTAGATCATGTAGATCTACCTTAAGGCTTCTGGGCGGTGGATATCTATCCACAAGATAATGATTTGGATGGTCTCCACGATAACAGACCAAAAGGTACTGCTTAGACAGCATGTAGTTATGTCTTCGCATTGGTAGGATCTTTCTCTCCTGATGGAAGTGGTCCACATGAGAACTGGGGAGACACAGCCCGTCGCAAAAAAGTTTGCCTGCTTTGCGGAGAAATAAAAAAATTGCAACTATTGACGAGGTAATATTAGAGAAATCATGCACTTCGCCGGAAACAAGGTTTTTATGATCCGGCATACGAAGTAGAGGTAGTGGATTGGCTTTTTTGACACACCATTTCGTGCACCCCTATCCCTACATAGAATGTACAGTGGTAGACGTCAAGCCTATAATTGCCGAGATAACTGCTTCCTTGCTAAAATCGCTTGGCATTAGAATACTTTAATGTGGCGACCCTAGAATCTGGGGCTAGCGCCGCCCGCGCTTGCGCAATCTCTACTGAAGAACCAGAATACCCGGACAAAGTCACCAACTTGTCTCTGACCACTCTTATAGTACCCCATGTCTGGAAAATGTGCAGAGGGAAGCTAGAAAATGATATAATCGCTTGGCACTAGGAGTCTATAATGCGTATGACGAGTTATGGCATTCTCTCCTATGTAACGAGCAGAAGTAGCAAAGTAAATGAATATCCACCAGAATTATGAGTGATTGCTGCAATTTACCAGACCCATCCATACTGAACCTAGAATCAGGAAATCAATAGGATTGTCAACCAATATACATGTAACGCTTGAATCATTGTTAAAGTACGTTCCCTGATCGATCTTGCTCACCAAAGCGAGGTTTCAAGGGCCGCTACCCCCATATGCAAGTACTTATGTGGCTACACCACCAACTGCAGCGTAAGTGCCGGTATTGATCATTTGTTGATAATAGCCCCTCAGACACTTTTGCTGACGTAGCAGCTGGGTTGATCAACCTTTGAGCATCGTCACATGGTCGTTGACTCCAAGCCAATAAACAACCATCACAATTTACTGTGGACGAAATTACGCAATCGGCTTCGCTTAGTCGTCCAATGTACTTGGTGCGGATGGAATCTCTGATGACAGTAGACATAGATCCAGTCCAGTCCACAAGAAATTGGGGACAGAAGGTGCATTATGGATGAGAAGCTCTTCCTGGATTTGTTGGTCATTTTCAAGTGGGATAGAATGAACAGAATAGAATTTAACGCAAAGAAGACGTAGTGCAAATTCTTGCCTCACAAGATATTCACTGACCCACTACAATTGTCAATATCTATCGACGGTACGGAAATCGGGCATGAAGATACAGTGTAATGTCCGTTGGTCAAAACACGTATTTGAAGTGTCAAAAGAAGCATTCAAGTGTTTGGGCTTACTTTAGCGGTATAAGAAATATTTCATCTCTTCTCATCTTCTTAATATCTATGCTACCTATATCAGGCCGAGTATGGTATATAACTCCCATATAGTTTTAACACTCAAGAAAATTATTTCCCTACCAAAATTTAAAAAATAATCCTACCAAACCCGACCAAAACCTATCAAATATTCTGCAAACCAAACATGCAGTAGATGTTTTTATACCCACCATTGAAGAGTTGGCCATTTGGCCATTCTATTTGCAACACTCCTAATTACACATTTTCAACCCCCTACAGACGATCTAGACATGTCCGTCCGTCTGTTTGATATATCACCAATCTCCCGATAAGAAATCTCGAGTTCATAAAAGCCGTATTTTTGCCTTGATTTCAATGAACACCCGTGACGAGTTTGAATAAACCGATCTTCCGATTTAAGAGTTTGAGACCAGAAATTCGCTTTTACTATGCTTTTTAGACGTAACAATGAGTTGCAAGGACCCCCTTTTCTTCAGCCGAATACACAGAATACAGACCCCGGAGATTTTTTCGGTAATTAGATTGGTATTCATGTGTTGGAAAGACCTACCAAAAATTAAGGTCATCCTACGAACCCACAAAAAAAAACGCCAAATACTGGTCAGAAGCTCCAAAATCATCCTTGGGGCTGCATGACCGGGTTCAGCGAAGAGCGATCGTTCGGATTACGGAAAGTAGGGTATCCAACTCTATTGCTTCTCTTGAACATATCGTTACTTGCATGGCGTTTCTTCCGCGGATATCCGTCTTCTTATTTCTGACTTTATGTTCACCAGGAATTCAAGACTTGTCAGGAACTCACATACCTTTGTAATTGATTGGCCAATTAACCGAACCATGTATTACCGAGAAAATTCATTTTTCGACCTAACCACTCGTCTTTCCCACCAACATTGATGTTCAAAAATTTAAGACGAGTATCAACACTACTCTCTCTCTCTCTGGTATAGCAGCCAAGTAAAAACTTCTCCCCAAAAAAGTGTATAAAAAGGTGGTCCCTTACCAAAGAGCTTAAACTTGAGTCGAACAGCACCCACTGATATGTGAGAAGTTTGCCCCCTGTTTTTTAAAGGAATGCTCTTGGGAAAATTAGCCTTTTGAAAAAAGAGGACCACACGCGTTCGATCGTTGGTTTGGGGTTGATACATAGATCGATTTTGTATGGTGTTACAAACCGAATTAGTATACTCGCATCCTATGACGATGGTCACAATAAACTACTGTGAAAACAAGTGAAGATAAACTTTCTATTCTACTTAAACTTCCAAATCAATATCCACAGAAGTGATGCTATATTAAAGTACTCTTTTCCATACTTACATCAATGTTATATTTCAGTTGGGCCGATATGGGAATAATTGGTGCTCCTTCAGCTACTGTGCCTTGCACGAATTTCGTTATGTCTTCATATTGCTCCTTGGCTTGTGACTCCTTAACCAAATCGATTTTATTTTGTAAGATTAAAATCTGTTTCAGTTTCATGATTTCGATGGCAGCCAAATGTTCTGAAGTCTGAGGCTGGGGACACGATTCATTGCCTGCAATCAAGAGTAGGGCGGCATCCATAACAGCGGCACCGTTCAACATAGTGGCCATAAGAATGTCGTGACCGGGACAATCGACAAAGCTGACATGACGCACCAACCTAAAGCGACCAGAACATGCAGGGCGGGCGCAGGGAAAGTTATCATCTTTGCTCGAACTATCCGATATGAAACTAGCCGGTCTGGGACATTTTGGATTGTCGCATTTATAAATTTTGGCATTGGCGTAACCTTAAGCGGTAGCACAAGCAGCAGCACACAGTTAAACGAGATGGAGAAAATATTGAATAAAAGAAAAGTGCACCAAGGCAAAGAAACAAAACCCAATCACCACATTTGTTTTTTTTTATACATATTTTGTGTTGATATCTCTAGTCATTTATTTTCTTCAAACCTTTGAAATACAATCAAATATAATCTATATATGTATATATAAAATTGAGTATGTGCTTGCTTGTGTGGGGGGGGTGTATATAAATCTTAATGAACAACAAATATAAGGGGGCATTGCAGCAAACATTTTTTTTGCAACCATTTGCATTACCATGATTTGTGAATTAGCAATTAAAATGTACGCTCCTGTGTTAATGTCGGCGATTTCCCATTTTCTTAATTAAAGAAAAATATTAAAATATATATATTTAAAAATTTAAAAAGTCTACATAATAAATGTCCAAAACTTAAAATAAAACTTTACGACAATTATCGGCGCCACAACGGCATGAAACCTTCTCGGCTTCTGAAAGGTTTTCATAATCATCAGCACCGTCGCTGCCGCGAATATAATCGAATGTTAGCTCCTCACCAGGCTTGATGGGACGCAATGTAAAAAAGGCCAAACGAGGCATATCAATGTCCAGAGTGTCAATCCAAAAGGGAAAGACAGCCAGATTTGGATCACACGAGTGGTTAAAGAAATGACAAATATTGCCATGTACTGCGGCATCAATGGTGTACTTGCTTTGCGGCTGGTTGGTATTGTAGTCCAAATCGAAGAGATAAGTGCGGCCAACGGCATCGTATTGCTTGCCCCTTTCATCGGCCTCTTCACATGTGATTATCTCACCCACATATTCGCCGACGAATTCGCCCTTTCGCATGGGCTTTTCTGTGCGCACACCCCATCCACGTCCATTGGACGTCTTGAAAAGACATAGAGTATTGTGACGACCCCTTTGAATGACGCGATTAGGACAGTCATTCGAGCAAGCGCAGCTTGCATTGCATTCATAAATGGCTTCACCAGGATATATGCGCAACCGCCCATTCTTCTCATAGGCAAAATAGCTATCTGACATTCGTGCGCAGCACTTTGTTGATGGGGCGCAGCCGTCCACGCATTTACAACCGAGTTTCGGACCATGGGGCAATTCAACACCGTTTCCAGCGAAATTTTTGATTATATACTGAAAATTGGGATCCAAAATATCCAGGTCGACATTGTTTTCCACCACAATGGGAGATTCAGTTTCACACATATTCATACGTTCTTGCCATTCGCGTATGGAAGCCATTTGTTTTTTTCTTATATAATGCAAAGGAGCCATAAGCATTGACTGTACTACTCGCTGACGTATTTTCTCTGGTTCACGCTGGCTCCTTGAGCGCGCATTTATAAATTGGGCCAATAAGATGAGATCTACCTTCAATTTCACTGGGTCATACTCGTCCAAATCTTTCATGCTAACCTCTGAGGGCTTTAGGGTCAAATTTTCGGCACCAATTTGTTCCTCGATTTCTTGACGTATATTCTCTATGACCCTCTGGTGCAGCACCATCATGGACTCAATGAAGCCATCCAAGAGAGCACATTCACTCAAATTGGCTAAACTTTCCCAAGTATTTTGTGATTTGGGATAGTTGAGCCATTTAACAAAAAATACTGGTTCGGCGTTAATAGACTCAAGACTCTCAATTTTTTCCACTTCATACTCTTGCTTTTGTCGTTTTGCCGGCCTGGGAGTGGTACCGCTGCTGTTACTATGACAAGAACTACGACGGCGTTTGACAATTTTCCTTTGCAAAGCATCCTCTACGAGATTGGACTTGGTTAGCCGTATGATAAGGGATTTGGGTGGAGATTTTACAAAGAGAGAATCTCCGCTACAAATAGATGCATTGTCGCTTTCATAACCACTGCTGGGACAAGAGGAAGATCCACGCTCCAGCAGGCTGTCCGCTGAGAAAGTACGCGCCAGCGAAGTTTGTCCATTCAATTCTTGGAGTTTTTGCTGTTGTTTTAGTAATTGCCTTTGCTTCAGTCTTTGCTTCCTTTTCGCCTCTTCTTGCTTTTCGTGTTCGCGTAATAGTTCCTTAGATGCTAGCAGTGCTTGCATGCGTTGTGTACTTATGCGTTCTGCAAAATTTTCCGTTCAAAACACGACGCACGATACGACGACATCGACGCAACCAATGATAACCGGAAACAAAACAAAAATAAACATAAACGAAATAATAAGACGTTTCTACTTTTCGAATGTGCTGGGAAAGTTCTTCAATAAAACAAAACAAAACCAAACAAGGCAAAATCAATGTTATACCCTATCAAATATTTTCACTAACAACAACAAAAACAAGAACCCAGCAATTTAAAGGAAAATTTTACAGAACGCATGTGCCGCCCTCCCCCACATAAGACGCTTTCCCCATTCTTTTTTTTTTTGTTAAGTTTTGCCAAAAACTCTTGGACAGATTTTATAGTTACATTGAATATATGTTCGACTTAAAGCATAAAGTACGAATTAATATACATGCCCATATTTTAGAAAACATTTTGCATGTATACCAATCAAAAGATACTATATAAGATATGCATAAATATGTGATAGGGGTAATGTTGATTTTAATTTGTATTTTTTTACACCAATATTATTTGTTATTAATAAATGACTAGAGATAAATTTCATTAGGAGAGATACTATTACATATCTATTGATCGAGTTTCAATTTGTTTTTAATGGCAACCAAAAACATTTTCTATATTTATACCAACTATTTTTGTTAGACTAACTTCAACTTACACTTTGGTACCAGAATTTTCCATCTCTGAAGTAACTTTGGCAGATCCTACTTTTGGAGACATTTTCATTCTCTCTGATTTCAGTTTGTTATCAGCCGAGAAAACAGCATTAATCAAACATTTCATTTCTTTTCTGCTCTATCCAAAAATTGTTAAAAACTGTTAGTTCAATAATGCAGGTAAAACCCAATTCATTGCAGCAAATTTTTCTCCACTTTAATAACATTTCGTCCATTTAAATTTCATAATATCTTTTAATTTATGATTCAAGTTAATTGCTCGCTAGGTCTTCTAAAACATAGTCTTGCTCTTAGTCTCTCTCCCTCTCTCTCTGACTCTGTCACTCTCCTGTAAAAGTTACTGTTACACATCTGCTAATCAGTGCTGCCAATTTTGCCGATTTTCAGCATTTGACGTTTATAACTTCCAGAAATAGCAAAGTGCCGAATTGACTAAAAAAAATGCCGATTCTTCTTTTTAATTTGTATACACTGATGCATTACATATATTTTGTTGTTTCGTTTTCCATACATTGAAATATATTTTCAACGTTACAAGGCGTAATCGTCATCGAGTTCTAAGAGAACCTAGCCATTTCTGGCTAGTACATAGGATGTTATTAAACCCCTGGGATTCATGCCAAATAAAGAGTGGTCAATTTAAAGTTATTTTTTCCTAAATTTCATTTGGCATTACTCAATTTAAGAAAAACAATTTTGAACCACGGAAAGAAACATAATCAAGCAACGTGTTGAAATTATTTAAAATCAACATTGCCCCTGAAAATTAAGCTGCCGTTTGATTCTGAACAAAAATTAAAAGATTGAGTTGTATTGGACCTCTGGGATAGGTGCCACACAAACTGATCCTAACTAAAACAAGGTGTATTTTTTATGGGATTAGAATTATATATATAACTTGATTTGGCCATTAGCAAATTGAAGCAGACAAAGAAACCTTGTAGACTGTATATAAGACAATGGCCATGGTTTATTTAAAGCGCCAATAACTCCCCTTGTCATATCGAGCATCATAGGCACTCAGTATTTAAGCAAGAGACGGTGCCGCCCGGCTGAGACACTCCAGGATGCCGTCTATTGTCCGCGATTGCAATTACAGTTTCTCCGTATGGAGCATTTCAATATCCGCAACCTCTTGACGCACAGCTCCCTGATCCTACGATTGAACTTTTTGAGCTCTTACAAGGTGAATGTTGTACAGGATTAGAAGTATTGACCCGTTTGATTCCTTCATCGGCAAGGGCTGTCGGCTCAGTGTACAACACACTGCTACACCAACAATAACAACGATTGAACTTGTATGAACAAGGTGAATTTTGTACAGGATTAGAAGTACATTGATGATAGTTGATTTGTAGATACAATAAATGTTTCGATTTTTTAATATTGACCGACTATGTGAAACCTTAAACCCTAACTATCAACAATCGGTTTGCTGTTTCAACATATTGAACTGACAGTCCTGATACCAATAGTAACACTAATCAGCTTTTAACTTGATTTGATGGTTAAATATGCAAAACAATTGTTGAACTCGCTGGAAAACCCTGTATTTCTCCTTAAACGATCATAAATTGCCTTTAAGGCATAATATATAGTCATTTCTTATGAAATTTCCATTAAGAATCGGGCGAAGTTTAGGGTGAAGTGGCCTTCCGTTTTCACTATAAAAATTGATACAGCCATAGGTTGCGCAGAAAACGGCTATTTCTTTTTTTACATATACATACTTACTAAATAAAGGAAAGAAACATATGCTAGTTTTATAGAAGCCAGGTATAAATTGGCCAAAAAAAATTGTTAGCGAAATATCAGGTAGTAAAAAGTATGTATAGGAAAGTGTAACGAGTGTAATTTTAGCTTATACACTACAAATTTCCAACTAAAAATTTGAATAGTTAACATATTGTGAAATTCTTCAGAAAATTGGAATACTTGAAATAAACTACCAATAACAACCCCAAATAGAAAATGCCAACAAAAAAACTCATACGAATGGGAACCCACCGATGATCTACAACTGGGAAAACAGAAATAAACTTTGATTGAAACATCAAATGGATGCAGACACCTCAAATATTGGTTTTACAAATGGTAGGAGAACAAAACCCCTAACCACATTCACTTTCTTTAGAAATGAAATCATACATTCTGTCTTGGCGCTGCAAAAAGGGTAGTATTGCTCTAGATACTAACAGATATAGAATGCAAATTTGTTTTCAGTAAACTTTCATTCAGAATTCAAATTCATATTGACAAAGATATTAGAGGTAAGATCACATTCTGGGCCCTAATAAAAGGGTAATATTGCTCTAGATACTAACAGATAATAAATTGTAATTTTTTTTCAGTTAATTTTCATTCAAATTCCAAATTCATATTCATATTGACAAAATTATTAGAAATTTTGAAATTTACCCAATGAGGCCTTTAAAAACAAATATCGCTCGATCATTGTTATTTTAGCGAGAATAATTAAAACATTTTGTTTACAAACTTACCAAGTTTAATTGTAATATTTCTCTCCAGTTCATTTTTGAAACGAACAGTCTGCACACCAGAAATAGCTTTTACCACTGTCGATTTACCGTGGGCTACATGACCGATGGTACCAATATTAATAGTGGCTTGTCGAGAAATGACTTCAGGCGAAAGCGGCGTCAAATTGCTGACATTCTAAAATAAACATGGCAAACAATGAATAAAACCAGGAAAATATACAAATTTTTTTTGGCTTTACTCCCACCCAACACCAATGACACAGCTCGCAGAACGGTAAAAAGCGCAAAGTGGTCAGTCGTGGCAAGTTTTTGAGGTTAGAATCATTGGATGAAAAATTGCATCAGAAAATCGAGTTGCTCATTGATTTAATCAATGAGATGACATATGTAAAATATTTGTCACAAATCAATTATTTAAATGACCCAATGCATTTTTTGTCAACATTTTTGACTGCAAAGCTCCGTAAACGCCACGTGCAGAAAATTTTTGCATCAACTCAATCACGCAAAGAAAATCGAAAATCAGCAATAACTATTGACAGATGACAAAACAAATCTTCAAACACCATATTGCAGTTTGGGTATATAGAAAAGATTAGTGTACAATGCATCTTTTTCAGCTCCAAACAAATTTTTCCCTCGATTTTCACTTTTTTTGAGCGCCTTTGACTGTTGATTGCTTGGCTAATTTGGGTTGGCGTTGGCAGTTTTTTCTCGTTGATTTTCCTGGGCACTCACCAAATTATTTAGATCCTGCTGTTGTAAATTGGTATTTACATTAATTTGAGCTTCCGCTGTGGACATTTTTGTTCCTATTAAACACTTATCCAAATAATAAATAAAACTTTTTTCACACACTCCGTTTACGCCTTAACATCAAAATTTACCGACTCTTGGAAAGGAAGAATTAAATCAGAACGGCGGCTGAACGGCGCGAGCATTTTGATTACCATTAGTGAAAAAGAGACAACTATAGGGTTTTTGGAAAATGTCATGCGAATGATAAACTGTGTTAAAAAACGCTCCAAGATGACAGTTTGTCATTAGTAGCGCCAATGTATTGCAATTAATGTTGCGGAGATACGTAACGTAAAGATGAAATATACATTAATGTATGCCTAGCTTGGCGAAACAATTAAAAGTGGTCTCACTCTCACAGAGTTTTATCAAGAGTTGTTGTCAGAAAGAATAGAGCTTCGCCCTAATCGAACAGAACGGTGCTATTTTGAAAAGTGAATTTCATGTGTTATTTTTATTCGTATCACATTATGTGTCCAATTTTAACTATAGCAAAATTTGACATGTGATAAGACAAGAAGAGTGTAATAGGCGTATAATGCTTGAAATGGTCTGTCAAGATTGTCAATTCTGCATATCCATATCGTTTATAGGATTTTTGTACATAAGTTTAGGCCAAGGCGGATTTAAAACGATGAGATCACGCGAACAGCTGTTAACAGCCGGCCGGGTTTGACGGTATTAAGATGTCAGATTTTTGTTTGCATTCTCATTGTTCTTATCTTCTTTTTCGCATATTCTCCGCTGATGCACAAACACGCAAACACACACGCACACAAATTTGTTTGCATGTGTTGGCAAAACGACGATCAGGTTGTTGGCAAGATGGCGGATTGCACCATATGATTTGTGGTTGTTGTACAAATGAGACTAACTTTGTTTCGCCATTAGTGTAGGCAATAGTTAGAGAGATCATTCCCCGAGAGAGAAATTCCCCGAGGAAGAAAACCTGTGGTTTTCGAAATATTGGATTTTTTAATAACAAAACAATTTTCAAAAACAATAACATCAGAATTTTAACAAACCCAACAAACCAAAAAGTATGAGATGAAAAGGTCAACCATACATAACACAGTATAAATATTTTATATAAAAAATATTTTTATTTATTAGATTTTTTAGAATGAGTTCCTAATAATCACAATTACTTGAAGCATTACACTCTGCATTCAATCGGTGGAAGTAACAAATAAATATTCCAGAATTTAATTTAATGTTGTTGGCACTTAACAAATTATTGGTGATGCATATTCTTTTAAGTGCACATACATTAATGTTTGAATATTCTATATAACATTTATTATCATACAAGGGAATTAAATTTAATTATATTATATTATAAATACATTTAATTATATTATAATAAATCTTCGACACAAATATTATATGAGAAATTTCTTAAAAGAAAACACAAATAATACCTTAATAAATGTGTTTTTATTTATAAAATATTAAGGACTTTTCATACGGGAAGATTATTTAAATCTCGAATCAATGTGTAATGTGAGTTATTATAATTATTTCCTTCACAAGTTTTTCATCTGCTTCATCTTCAAGCGTGCACAGCTCATAATACTTTTTTCACATACACTTAGTTCTAATAAGTGGAATGGGTATTGTAACATTGTGACGTAACAGTAAAATAACACTTGGGCTTACGTTAGTTACATTACTTAAATTAATTAGATATTTAAAGGGCGGGAAAAATACACAACGGACAGAACCGTTACAGATGTGTGGTATTGTTCTCTTCATAGCCCATATTCGAAATGCCTCCATCGTGCATTGTGCGATTAGGAAGAAAATCACTTTGTTGTAATTGTATAATTTTGGCCTCTGTATAGGGACCTATGGGGATTTGAAGATTTTCAAAATGTTCCACCTGCAAAGGACTTGGGTAACTTTCTTGCTTTTGTTGTTTTTCTAGTTTCTGCTGTTTTTTGCTCAACAGATTTGTAGAGGATTTTTTAGAAAAGTGAGCTTCAATTTCCTGCAATTAAAAAATTTATTTATTTTAACATAAATATTTGCACAATTTTCGGTTTATACTGTGCACTTACCCCCAAGGTTCTTCCTTCAGTTTCAGGCAGAGTAAAATATAATGTTATACACCCTGTAAAGGCCACCGCTGAGTAAAACCAAAATGTTCCTGGCATTGTGAGTGCGGATAACATTTGCAAAAAAAGTTTATTGGCCAAAAATCCAAAGATGTAACCTAAACCGCTGACAAGGCCCGAAGCAGTGCTGCGCACAGTAGCAGGAAATACCTCACCGATTAAAATCCATGGTATCATACGTATTCCCAAGTGGGCAAAGAAAGCTGCTCCCAGAAGCAATATTAATGGAACCCATACTATATTATTAATTTCCTGTTTAGGCACGGTCAGCAACAAATCCTCTGTTACCTTATTGGAGATGCTTACTTTGGTGACTTCTCCTCCACTTTGTGGTGTGGCAGCACTTGAAGATTCCTGCATAACCTCCACCACTAGTGTGGTAGTATCCGTATAATTTTCTTTGGAATCTTCCAAATCGAATATTGCTGGAGTTGTCTCATTGTAATTTGAGTTTCCCTCCTCGTTATAATCGAGGGTATCCAAATCAGTGAGTTCTATGTTGTAGGGATCCAAAGTTGTTGTCTGTTCCTCGACAGCTAATTGTCTCCTTGATCTGTTTGAGGGTGGATCTGCTGCTATTGTAGAGTCCTCCATTATTTTCAATGGCGCTTTCAAAAGCAATGCCTTTTCTTCCGTTTCAAAGATTTGAGTTATGTTATCTCGGGATATAATGCTGTCCTTTGGCACAATAGATGAGGCATTCACCACAACATTGTTCACTGCAAAACCTGGTACCACTTTTAGATAATGGGCATATGTGGCAGTTCCAAACAGGCAGATACCAACTCCAATGGTTGACACTAGAACCAAAGGTCTTTTGCCGGTGAAATGAATAAGAAAGACACAAAGTATCGTGGCCACCATTTCAGCCATACCCAAAAGTATGGTGGCATGATATTTATTGATTGGAGCCTTTAAAGTGTGAAAAATCTGCACCGCATATGTTTGTAATGAAGTTTTTCCCGAAAAATGACCCACAAAAAATGTAAATGCCACTAACAGAAATGGTACCAAAAAGGATCTCTTACGGAATACCAGAAAACGATGGAAAAAGCCGGGCTTTTTTCCAGCCATTTCGGCTTGTTCCTCCAAGGCGGGTTGTGTTATGAGCTCATTGTACAAGCGATTAAACTCTTCTTCGATTTTGTGTTCGGGAACCCAACCTCTAAGCCATTGCAAGGACTTTACTGCTTCCCTAAAGCGTTCCTCCCGTATTAGCCACGTTGGGGATTCTGGTATGAAGCATAAGGAAATTATTGAGATGACCGGAAAAGCTGAACTCACTGCTGCAATGGTGCGCCAATCCATTAAGGAGCCCATAATAAATTGTATGAAGACACCAGTTATCACACAGGTGGAGCCCAATGCCGATAATATGCCACGATATTTAGGTTCTGTTATTTCAGCAACATATGTGAGGACCTTTAATTGAAAAAGATTTGGGTAAGAAATATTGAAATGAGATTAAAGTATTTTTTAGTATACCGGCGCTTCCATGAGACCACCTCCAAGGCCACTTAAACAGAGAGCTGCATATAGATGTTCGGTTCGTGTGGAAAAATGGAACAGCAGCCAAGATGCGAGTATAGGTAAATTAACGAACTAAAAAAAAATGTTTTGTAAATTTTGAAAAGAATTTAATATATGATTTTATGAGCTGTGAAAATTCTATCGAATACTTCAGGGTAAAGTCTTATTTCTATGAGCAGGCAGTGATAATCTTAAAGTCCCTAGAATCTGGGAACTGAATCTTGTAATTAATGATGGGTGATTTTTAAGTTAAGTTTTTCTAGTTGGCAGCACTGGTTGATTTTTGTGCAAAGGTAAATTATATATAGATAAAGAATTTGAAATGCGCACATAGACTGGTTGTTGTTGTAGTAGTGTGTTATACACTGAGGCGGCAGCCCTTGCTGATGACGAACTCCATCGGGTCAATCCGGTAAGTTCAACTGGCTGCCATGGGATAGCACATAGACTGGTTGGTGGTGCTTGTGAATATAGATAAATGAGAATTATCTAAGAACATGCCGCAAGCAGAATTTTGCACTCAATGGCATGCGTCGTTTGCATTTTTTTAATTCCCATTATTTCCTTTCCCGTGAAAGAAACTATGGCGTAATGCACTTATATAGGGTTTCGGCAGGGTTAGCTTTATACTATGTTATTTCATCATGACGAAGCAACCAAGATATATTCATTTACAGGTAGTGGTAGTTGCCCAACGACAAAATATTGAGTGCACTATCTGTCAAAAACAGTGATTATTGCAACTCTGATTTTCAGTATGCTTATCTGTTCGCGCCATTTTCCGTTGTTTGTATGTGGTATGGTTCTTAACTATAATATACACACTACCAAAACTGGTTGACAAATAGTGCACTTCGCGAGAAAAAATTGTACTCAGCTGTTTACGGTACACTACTTGGTAATTAAGTCATGAGATCATCACAAGATTCGTTGGTATTGTAATGATGAGTTTACTTTCGCATACAGGCGCCGCACAGTGGGAAGAGTAGAAAAAAAGTAAAAATATGCCATTTGAGAACGAATGGACATAACTCTTTGAATTTGAAATTGTCAAAGCTGAGGTGTTATCTATATCGTATGCAAAACTTCAAGGATGGTCCAGGCGCCTCTTCGCAGGGCCCTAAAGTTCGTCATCCCGACAATTGGAAAAATTGTTTGATTTTCATTTGCAGTCCGATTTTGAAATTTCCTTTTTTAGTTTTTAGTGTTTCAAAATCACTACAATTAAGTCAGCTTGAGCTATATAATATCTTCACTGGTTTCGGGGATATAAGACTTTTTGTTTTTTGTTGTTGAAATCTTGGCCGAGATGGGCTACGTATTTTGCAATTTTGTGGTTCGATTTTGATGTATGATTTGGATATTTCATTTAAGTCATACAGTTTGGAAGTAAAAAAAAATGTGAATAAGAAAATTGTTTGCATTGTTTGGTGAAAAAAGTATTTCCATTGATTAGTTTTTATTGCCACTGTGCGCCATTAGAAAAGCAGTGTCACTCAGTTCCTCAGGGAGCTGGACGGTTTGGGCGTTGCCCGAAAATGGGTATCAATTTCGGGCTCTACAAAAACTTTTAATTTGAGCTCCCTATTGCCATGGTCGATAAATATGTTTGATTTGGGGGTGTTTGAAGGTGGCGGCTCCCGAACACCTGGGCCCGCAATGGTCCCCCATATAGCCAATGTATTTTTGTATACCAAATGTTTATTTTTCTGTTAACATACAAAATTTAACATGAACAGCTCCAACCATCCCCGTTTATAAAAATTGGGGTAAGGGAGGGAGTGAATTTTACCTGCATAGCTCTTCTCTTGCCAATGGGCTGGGTTAGCATTCCCGAAAACAGACATCCCAAAGGAACACAAATTAAATTAATGGAACCTGAAGAAAACATTAAAATAAAAATTAAATAAATGTATATATTTTATTTTCAAATGTGTACTTACTAAACCATGATATTTGATCCTTATTTAAGACTATATCACTGGGCTCACGGCCCTCACCTCCTTGTATAGCGGGTATAACAATGGTGGGAAATCCCAAGGTCATGCCATACACTATAACATAATAAAACAAACATTCATTACAACTCTCAAGTCCACACCGAAATTAGTTATTTACCAAAAAGTAAAATATTTTTTACACTAACAGCTAAAAACTGTGGCAACGCTCGACGAAAATTGCTGATTTCCTGTGTATCGCCAGCGCTTATCGAAAAGCGTCGATTCCCATTTTGCATGAACAATGGACGATCATTAACCGAACTGAAAGTGAAAAGAAAAAACAATTTCAAATTACTTAAAAACTTTACATACTACATCAAAATAGTTTCTCCGGCTCGCTCGCCGCAGAAAACCCTAATACCGAAAAAAAAACTCAAACCCATGCAACCAACAACCAGTGACCATCAAAAATTGTTTACGAGCTAGGAAAGAGTTGTTTATAATTGTAGAATTACACAATTAATTGTTTAAACAAATATAAAAATAACGAAATAAAAAAACGAACACTCCTAAATAGTAATACAATGAAAGAGCTCCCAGCTTAACGTAACTATTTATGTCAATATGATATTTACCCATTTTTAAGACCGTTTGATTTGTTCGCCTCCATACTGGAATTGATGTGGACAAAACACAGCGGTCAATGTGCGTGTTGTTGGTGGATTGCGGTACTTGTATTAGATGGCGGTGATCTGCCGTTTTTGGTTGGCTTATAATTAAGTGAGTTTAATATGGGGCACTTGTGTGAGTACTTTGGTATTTTGTCATTTTCTTTCTATTTTTTTTTTAATATGTGTAGGTACGCTTTCTTTTTATTAGTTCAAATCTTAAATTGCTTTTCTCTTCCGTTTTGGGAAATAAATAATTAATAATAAAATTTAGAAATGCAATGCACCTCAATTTGTAGGCTTTTAGTTGCGGTACAACAAAATTTTGTATATATTAGGGTAGGTAACGGTGATTTTTCTCTGCCCTCTAGATATGTTTTTATACATTTGAGTAACAAGCTGTCAGTAAATGTATTCAGGTGAGTAGGACAATTTTACTCTCCTTGCTGATTTAATGAGAGGAAGAGCATGAACAGCATCCAATAACAATCTCAACTAAATTAAGTTGGCAAATCAGTTCGGCATGTACCAGTAGTCGGCACTTCTGTTTTTAAACTCAAATAACTTAAGAATATGTAAAACTCTATATATTAAAAAAAAATGGTCAATAAACGTCACTAATATTCTCGGCTCTCCTTGCAACCAAAAATTAATTGAGCTGAGTTTACATATTACATTAGAACTTGGGTTTTGGTGATATGGTTTGCATTGAGAAGTGCAAAAATGTCTGTTCTTAAGAAAAAAAAAAAAATTAGTGCAGGAATAGACTTTATATGTTAAGAAAGCGTAGAAAAATTAAAATTTTTTAATCACAAATAATTGTTAATAGTAAATGACAATTATTTTAGGCATATAAATTATTAAAAACAAGTAAGAGCGTGCTAAGTTCGACCGGGCCGAATCTTATATACCCTCCACCATGAATCGCATTTATCGAGTTCTTTGGGCGGTATCTCTTTTTAGGCAAACAAAGAATAATGGACAAGAATTGTTACGATTTTGGAGATATGTCAAGTTATATTCCGATTCGGACCATAAGTAAATCGAATGCTGAAGAGCATACTATATACTATACTATAAGTCATTAAGTAATATTTCAGTTTATTTGGATAAGAATTGCTACTTGTAGGGAGCATATTCGCGAGATCGGTTTACATGGGAGCTGCAACAGGCTATAGATCGATTAAGACCATATTGGACACGTAAGTTGAAGGCCGATGCACAACATTTCAGCCAAATCGCATAAGAATTGCGCCCTCTAAAGGCTTTAGAAATCAACGTCCCAGATCGGTTTATATGGCAGCTGTATCAGGTTATGTATCGATTTGAACCATATTTATCGCAGTTGTTGGAGGTCATAACAAAATATTTCATGCTAAATTTCAGCCAAATCGGATTAGATTTGCGCCCTCCAGTGGTTCAAGAAGTCAAGATCCTAAGATCGGTTTATATGGCAGCTATATCAGGTTATAGAACGATTTGATCCATATTTGGCACAGTTGCTGGAAGTCATAACAAACAACTTCATGCTTAATTTAGCCGAATCAGATAAGAACGGCGCCCTCCAGTGTTTCAAAAAGTCAAGATCCAAGATCGGTTTATATGGCAGCTATATCAGGCTATAGACCGATTTAAACCATACTTAACACAGTTGTTGGAAGTTAAAACAAAACACTTCATGAACAATTTCAGCCAAATCGGTTGAGAATTTCGCCCTCTAGTGGCTCCAGAAGTCAAGACCCAAGATCGGTTTACATAGCAGCTATATCAGGTTATGAACCGATTTTAACCATAATTAGCACAGTTGTTGGAACTGAAACACCACGTGCAAAATCTCAGCCAAATCGGTTAAGAACTGGGCCTTCTAGAAGCTCTATATCCATACATGGACCTATACTAACTTCATTCGCACGAAAATTGTCTATTCATTGGTTGTAAAATATACAAAGCCACACAATAAAAGCAAATACGTTAAAACAGAGTTACTTGTGACCAGTGTTGCCAATCGAGAAAATTTGTTCTTACCAAAATTTAAGAAAAATCCTACCAAACGCCTACCAAATGTTCTACAGGCCAAAAATGCAATCTAGACCAGATCGTCTTAATATTCATAGAGGATCTAGCCATGTCTCTCCGTCTGTCTATTGAAATCACTCTACAGCCTATGAAAATATCGGCCATAGTTAAAGATGGAGGTTAGCATGTATGACGCTGACGCTATGATGCCAGGGTTCGAATCCTGACGAGAACATTGGGAAAATTTTCAGCTGGCGGCATATGTGAAGTACTGTACCATTTGGTATGGCAGCCGTGTATAAACTTCTCCGCAAATAGGTGTCGCACTGCGGCACATCGTTCGAATTCGGCTGTAAAAAAAGGAGGCCTCTTATCATTGAGCTTAAACTTGATTATGAGACGTTTGCCCCTGTTCCCTAATGGAATGTTCATGGGCAAATTTGTATTTTTATAGATGACCTATATAAAGATATAGCACCGATTTACCGATTTCCTGATAAGTGTTCTTGAATTTATAAAAATTGTATTTTGCTCGATTTTCATGAACAACAATGTTGGATAAAGCTCTCTCTAGATTTACTACCCGTTTCTGCTGTTACAGTGAGTTGCATTGTACCCCTCAGCAACCAAGTATGGGCCAGATCTGTCCATAATTGTATGTAGCTGCCATATAGCCTGATCTTTCGATTGAAGGCAATCGAATTTCCTTCCATTTACGAAATGTGGTCCAGATCCCTTGACTCTTGTACCAGTTATAGTCAATATCTGAACTTATTCGTTTTTTTTGAAATTTAAAACGGTGAGACTCCTTCAACGGTATTAGGTCGCCGACGTCTAAACCGAATACGTAAGAAATATATGTAGTCTGTATCGGGTCATTTAAGGCTTATAATAATTATATCAGATGAATTTGTTTGAAACTTCAAGCTCGAGGTTAAGGTGATACTGATTTAAAAAAAAAAATGGTTTCATTCAGCATACACTTAATAAATACACTGAAACGAAAGAAAATGAAATACTTTTAAGTTACCCCCGGGGATTTTTTCAATAATTTGCTTGGTATTAATAAGTAGGAAAAACCTACCAAAATTTGAGGTCAGCCTACCAACCTACTAAAAGAAGAAAAACCTACCAAAAATGTTAACACTGCTTGTGACCCGCTGCGTGAGCAATTAATTACAAGATACATTTAAATGGTAAGATCAGTTGCCCAATTACAAAAAATTGTGTGCACTATCTGTCAAAATCAGTATTTAGTGCAACTCTGATTTTGAGTGTGTTACCAGTTCGCATCGTTGGCGGTGTGTGTATGTTGTGGTTCTCAACCACAAAACTCGTTGACAGATAGTGCGCTTCGTGAGAAAAAATGGCACTCAGCTATTTGCTGTACACTACCTGTCTTAATATGTCTTAATTAATTACCTTTGCAATTAAGTGAAATTTGTGTTGGCGCAGCGACATGTCGTTGATATTTTGCTCAAAGAACTCGATACCCCTTCTACAGAATGTGCTGGCGTTTTTTTCGCCTCCATTTTTTTCTTATGCGTTTTGACAGTTGTTCGGGAGAAAAGTCAAAGTCCATACTAGGCTTCAGACACTACAAAGATGGCAGTGGCAATTCTATTAGACGTAAAGTAAGTACCCAAGTGAACGACGCACAGTACAATCCCTTTGCTAATATTCCATCTATCAGTGCATATTGCTCTTTTAATGACTTTGGTTTAAAGCTTCATTGACAGCAGTGAAAAGTGCATATAGGTTGAAAAAAATCACATGGATTTATTCGCCCACATAACAATGTATAAATTAAAAGATTTTGTTAACCATTGAAATCCATATATTTGTACCATTAAGATCTTCTGCGCTTGCAATACTAATTACATTTTTGTTAAAAAAAAAGAAACAAAATATTTTGATAGCATGGGAGAAATGGGAATTGTACAAAATGTAAGTCTAATCGGATGAAAATTGCGCCCTCTATAGGAGCAATGTATCTTAAAGGATACATTCAGTGTCGGATTGCTTGTTTTTGTTTAGTTTTGCAAAAAATTTAACTTTAATGCTGGTATCCATCGGAAAAATATCAATCGATATTTAGCCAAAAAATTAAATATCGATAGTGCCATCGATGTTTTGTTAGCTCTAGTTGATAATCGCTTTAATTGTAAAGGGTGATTTTTTTGAGGTTAGGATTTTCATGCATTAGTATTTGACAGATCACGTGGGATTTCAGACATGGTGTCAAAGAGAAAGATGCTCAGTATGCTTTGACATTTCATCATGAATAGACTTACTAACGAGCAACGCTTGCAAATCATTGAATTTTATTACCAAAATCAGTGTTCGGTTCGAAATGTGTTCAAATTTTGACAAATTTTGTTCAGCGATGAGGCTCATTTCTGGTTGAATGGCTACGTAAATAAGCAAAATTGCCGCATTTGGAGTGAAGAGCAACCAGAAGCCGTTCAAGAACTGCCCATGCATCCCGAAAAATGCACTGTTTGGTGTGGTTTGTACGCTGGTGGAATCATTGGACCGTATTTTTTCAAAGATGCTGTTGGACGCAACGTTACGGTGAATGAACACATTTCGAACCGAACACTGATTTTGGTAATAAAATTCAATGATTTGCAAGCGTTGCTCGTTAGTAAGTATATTCATGATGAAATGTCAAAGCATACTGAGCATCTTTCTCTTTGACACCATGTCTGAAATCCCACGTGATCTGTCAAATACTAATGCATGAAAATCCTAACCTCAAAAAAATCACCCTTTATTATTGAGCTTGTCGTAAATGCAAATTGCAAAATCGTTTACTAATAATTCAAATTTGTTTATAGGACCGATTTCAGCAAATTTTTTAATTGAGTATACAAATTTCTTGATAAAGTCAAGATTTTAATTTTTTCTGTGTACGTAGAACCGGCTGTCATTCGATTGAAATTTCAATGTCAGTGACATCAAGAAAAATTTGCCGAAAACTTGACAGAAAACAATAAAATGGAATGTTTGCATATTTATTTGGTTTAGCAAATAGGTGAAACACAAAGACAATCATTTGATTAAAAGCAAATTTGTCAAATTATATAGGTATTTTTTTTAATAACTTTATAATGTGTTTAATGGTATTTAAGGAAAATAGAAATGCAATAGTTGTTTTAAGGCATCAGTATACAGCGAAACAAAACAAAAAGTTTTAGAAATGTCTTAACATTAAGTTTTTATGTGAAACTTGGCGCAATAAGTTGTATGTACTACTTGGGTTGGGTTACGTTATTTAAGCCTTCGATGACACGAAAAACTTGCATTTCATGAATTCATAACAAATTCTCCTTATGCAAACTACAGCGATCGTGTGAACTTTCGGTGTATCCATTTTTGTACAATACTTAAAAGTATACTGCCAAAACTTTGGTATGAAAATAAAAACAAAACATAACTGTAAAATTCCGCTCTTGGAACAATTAAAGATTTCGCGACTATTCCAAAAGCAGAATAGAATACCAATCCTAATTTGTAGTATACTTTTCTCACCAGTAGAGATGTGAATGATTTTCTACCCACGCTCACGTGAAAAAAAATATAGTCACGCACGACTTTTTTATGTTGACTCACGCACACTCACGAGATGAAAATTTTACTCACGCACCACTCACGAGACAATCACGACTCACAAGGCACTCACGGTTGGGTTAGGTTGAAAAGAGGGTGCGGATATTAAAAATATGGACATACACCTAAGCCAGTAATCGGCTTGTTGTGTGTTCTAAATACTAACAAAGTAACCTCGAAAAAGAAAATCTAAGCTACGAATTCCGTACTATTTACAAAATCCTAAATTGTTTTCTATGCCACGCCCCTAAGTTGGTTCATGTCTGGTATTGTGTCCCCACCCAAGTGTCGGTATCTGTTAGACGGGAAAGCCTGACAATGACATAGGAAATGCTACAACGCATGCCCTACACTTGCTATCACTTACCGCACCGATTTTACATATGTGAGCTCGTAGTCCTATGTGCCCCGTAATGATAAGAGCTTTACTGATCTCCTTACTCTCTTACTTCCTTTCAGTAATAGCCTCGTTTTCTCACGATCTGGATCTCCCCATAGGATTTTCGACATACGCATTCGTCGCCCACGCCCTTAACTCGGACTGCGTCGACCCGAAACGCTTCGGGTTAACCAAGTTTATTGACGGCAGTTATCTGTCCTTCACTGCCAAATCGTTTGCTTTGTCATTCCCACTAACTCCGCTATGACTCGGCACCCAAAAGATGCGGTGTCATCCTCAGAGAAGTCGTTAATCTCCTGAGACTGTTCGTGATCTTACCGTCCTGTTTGTTATTGCCCTTATGGCCTGTTTATTGTCCGCAAAGATGTTCATACTATACTCGACGTCCTAGCGTAAACACCACACCACCTCACGCATTCCATGATCGCCCGGTTTTCCACCTGCAGCAACGTATTATGGTCAGGCATCCTAAGACAGATCTCTGTCATTGGGTTCTCAATGTAGAACCCCAGGCCCACTCTGTCCCCTAGCTTTGATCCATCCGTTTAACATGATCTTCCAGATATCAATACTAGGGTTCCGTTAATCCAAGACTGAGCCGCTGGCACCAGTGCCTCGCACTCGACCGCAAGTGTCGTCTTAGGTATCTGATCGGAAACCTCTTTGATTCTTTACAGGTTTCCTATCGTCGCCTCGATTATACCGCGTTGATATGACCTGCTGCTATCCTCTATCCATTCTCCCATCACCTTAAGTCTTACAGCTACAATGGCTGCCTCAAACTTAATCTGTAGTTCTATGGGTCTAGAATGGTCTCTATTGCCCTAGTAGGAGTATTCCTCATCGCTTCGCCTATGCCAAGACAAAATGTTCTCTTAACCTGTTGGCCTAAAGTTGCACTTTTTCTCCATCGCAGTCCACCAAACTACTGGGGCGTAAGAAAGAATTGGTCAAATCGGATATTTCGAGGTGTTACAAGCAGAATGACGAAATTAGTATACACCCATCCTATGGTGAAGGGTATAAAAATGATGAAAATTCGGCCAAAATTGTAAATCTATGTTTGTCGCTATCTTGTATACTACACAACTATTGGGTTGCCCAGAAAGTAATTGCGGATTTTTTAAAAGAAAGTAAATGCATTTTTAATAAAACTTAGAATGAACTTTAATCAAATATACTTTTTTTACACTTTTTTTCTAAAGCAAGCTAAAAGTAACAGCTGATAACTGACAGAAGAAAGAATGCAATTACAGAGTCACAAGCTGTGAAAAAATTTGTCAACGCCGACTATATGAAAAATCCGCAATTACTTTTTGGGCAACCCAATATTTTTCAGTGGCGACATTAATGTCTTGGCTGTAACGGAAAATTGCGCCAGAGGTGCATACTCAGTTTAAACTTTTATTTGCACTAAACTAAACTTCTTAGGCCAACAGAATCATACTCGTATCATATATCACATTACGTTCCACTCATCCATACCAATGTCAGGCAGCTATAACATTTTTTTTGTTAATTGTCTAATTATTAAACACAAATTGGCACAAAACGTTTATTTGTCTGTTTAAAAATGCGTTATTATGTCTCATTGTTGGCGATATGGGCCAAATCATATGTTGGTCAAAAACAAACAACCCGAAATGAACCCACTAAGCGTCACTAACCATGCATATTAATTAGACAACAACAACCAACAATACTAAGCAGAAAATATAATAACTTCAATAATAAATTTATACAAATAAGTAATCAAATCAGGTGCCATAAATGCTAGTACACAAATATTTCTGTTGTCGTTATACTCATATTATGATATCGATATAAGTATGGTCAAGAGACATCAACTTATAGGAAACTTCGTTCCAAAGCCAACAGGAAGAGCAACTGTTGTGACAATTTAAAATTTCCATGATAACTAAGTATGGGAGAACATTTTTCAGAAGTCAGAACCAATTTGTGTGAAGTTCAAGTTTTGATCATAATAGCTATGAAAAAAATTTCAAAAATGTTTACCCGGATTTATATGAAATTCAAATTTAGACGATATTACAACAAAAAGTACTGTTGGAAAATCATTTTTGAACCAAATTGATTTTGACCAAACTTCTTCGAGGAAAGAGTTGTGCACTATATCGAGGAAAGAGTTGTGCACTATTTTGGCAAGATCGGTCATTAAATGCGCTTGCAGTGACCATAGAAGTGAAAATCAGGCGATATATATATGGCAGCTATATCTTAATCTGAAACGATTTCTTTGAAATTCACCAATAATATCGAGCCATAAGAAAATCCTTCCTGCCAAATTTCGAGAGAATCGGTTCACAAATTTTATTGCATTATTACTACTAATCGGACGAAGATATACATGGGAGCTATATCTATATCTGAACCGATTTTACAGATATGGTGGAAGTCGTCGAGGAAAGCGTTGTACAACGTTTTGGAAAGATTGGTCAATAAATCCGCTTGCAGTGGCTTTAGGAGTGAAAGTCGGGCGATATATATATATATATATATATATATATATATATATATATATATATATATATATATATATATATATATATATATATATATATATATATATATATATATATATATATATATATATATATATATATATATATATATATATATATATATATATATATATATATATATATATATATATATATATATATATATATATATATATATATATATATATATATATATATATATATATATATATATATATATATATATATATATATATATATATATATATATATATATATATATATATCGCCCGACTTTCACTCCTAAAGCCACTGCAAGCGGATTTATTGACCAATCTTTCCAAAACGTTGTACAACGCTTTCCTCGACGACTTCCACCATATCTGTAAAATCGGTTCAGATATAGATATAGCTCCCATGTATATATATATATATATATATATATATATATATATATATATATATATATATCGCCCGACTTTCACTCCTAAAGCCACTGCAAGCGGATTTATTGACCAATCTTTCCAAAACGTTGTACAACGCTTTCCTCGACGACTTCCACCATATCTGTAAAATCGGTTCAGATATAGATATAGCTCCCATGTATATCTTCGTCCGATTAGTAGTAATAATGCAATAAAATTTGTGAACCGATTCTCTCGAAATTTGGCAGGAAGGATTTTCTTATGGCTCGATATTATTGGTGAATTTCAAAGAAATCGTTTCAGATTAAGATATAGCTGCCATATATATATCGCCTGATTTTCACTTCTATGGTCACTGCAAGCGCATTTAATGACCGATCTTGCCAAAATAGTGCACAACTCTTTCCTCGATATAGTGCACAACTCTTTCCTCGAAGAAGTTTGGTCAAAATCAATTTGGTTCAAAAATGATTTTCCAACAGTACTTTTTGTTGTAATATCGTCTAAATTTGAATTTCATATAAATCCGGGTAAACATTTTTGAAATTTTTTTCATAGCTATTATGATCAAAACTTGAACTTCACACAAATTGGTTCTGACTTCTGAAAAATGTTCTCCCATACTTAGTTATCATGGAAATTTTAAATTGTCACAACAGTTGCTCTTCCTGTTGGCTTTGGAACGAAGTTTCCTATAAGTTGATGTCTCTTGACCATACTTATATCGATATCATAATATGAGTATAACGACAACAGAAATATTTGTGTACTAGCATTTATGGCACCTGATTTGATTACTTATTTGTATAAATTTATTATTGAAGTTATTATATTTTCTGCTTAGTATTGTTGGTTGTTGTTGTCTAATTAATATGCATGGTTAGTGACGCTTAGTGGGTTCATTTCGGGTTGTTTGTTTTTGACCAACATATGATTTGGCCCATATCGCCAACAATGAGACATAATAACGCATTTTTAAACAGACAAATAAACGTTTTGTGCCAATTTGTGTTTAATAATTAGACAATTAACAAAAAAAATGTTATAGCTGCCTGACATTGGTATGGATGAGTGGAACGTAATGTGATATATGATACGAGTATGATTCTGTTGGCCTAAGAAGTTTAGTTTAGTGCAAATAAAAGTTTAAACTGAGTATGCACCTCTGGCGCAATTTTCCGTTACAGCCAAGACATTAATGTCGCCACTGAAAAATATTGGGTTGCCCAAAAAGTAATTGCGGATTTTTCATATAGTCGGCGTTGACAAATTTTTTCACAGCTTGTGACTCTGTAATTGCATTCTTTCTTCTGTCAGTTATCAGCTGTTACTTTTAGCTTGCTTTAGAAAAAAAGTGTAAAAAAAGTATATTTGATTAAAGTTCATTCTAAGTTTTATTAAAAATGCATTTACTTTCTTTTAAAAAATCCGCAATTACTTTCTGGGCAACCCAATAGTTGTGTAGTATACAAGATAGCGACAAACATAGATTTACAATTTTGGCCGAATTTTCATCATTTTTATACCCTTCACCATAGGATGGGTGTATACTAATTTCGTCATTCTGCTTGTAACACCTCGAAATATCCGATTTGACCAATTCTTTCTTACGCCCCAGTAGTTTGGTGGACTGCGATGGAGAAAAAGTGCAACTTTAGGCCAACAGGTTAAGAGAACATTTTGTCTTGGCATAGGCGAAGCGATGAGGAATACTCCTACTAGGGCAATAGAGACCATTCTAGACCCATAGAACTACAGATTAAGTTTGAGGCAGCCATTGTAGCTGTAAGACTTAAGGTGATGGGAGAATGGATAGAGGATAGCAGCAGGTCATATCAACGCGGTATAATCGAGGCGACGATAGGAAACCTGTAAAGAATCAAAGAGGTTTCCGATCAGATACCTAAGACGACACTTGCGGTCGAGTGCGAGGCACTGGTGCCAGCGGCTCAGTCTTGGATTAACGGAACCCTAGTATTGATATCTGGAAGATCATGTTAAACGGATGGATCAAAGCTAGGGGACAGAGTGGGCCTGGGGTTCTACATTGAGAACCCAATGACAGAGATCTGTCTTAGGATGCCTGACCATAATACGTTGCTGCAGGTGGAAAACCGGGCGATCATGGAATGCGTGAGGTGGTGTGGTGTTTACGCTAGGACGTCGAGTATAGTATGAACATCTTTGCGGACAATAAACAGGCCATAAGGGCAATAACAAACAGGACGGTAAGATCACGAACAGTCTCAGGAGATTAACGACTTCTCTGAGGATGACACCGCATCTTTTGGGTGCCGAGTCATAGCGGAGTTAGTGGGAATGACAAAGCAAACGATTTGGCAGTGAAGGACAGATAACTGCCGTCAATAAACTTGGTTAACCCGAAGCGTTTCGGGTCGACGCAGTCCGAGTTAAGGGCGTGGGCGACGAATGCGCATGTCGAAAATCCTATGGGGAGATCCAGATCGTGAGAAAACGAGGCTATTACTGAAAGGAAGTAAGAGAGTAAGGAGATCAGTAAAGCTCTTATCATTACGGGGCACATAGGACTACGAGCTCACATATGTAAAATCGGTGCGGTAAGTGATAGCAAGTGTAGGGCATGCGTTGTAGCATTTCCTATGTCATTGTCAGGCTTTCCCGTCTAACAGATACCGACACTTGGGTGGGGACACAATACCAGACATGAACCAACTTAGGGGCGTGGCATAGAAAACAATTTAGGATTTTGTAAATAGTACGGAATTCGTAGCTTAGATTTTCTTTTTCGAGGTTACTTTGTTAGTATTTAGAACACACAACAAGCCGATTACTGGCTTAGGTGTATGTCCATATTTTTAATATCCGCACCCTCTTTTCAACCTAACCCAACCGTGAGTGCCTTGTGAGTCGTGATTGTCTCGTGAGTGGTGCGTGAGTAAAATTTTCATCTCTGAACCGATTTTTTATATATATATATATATATATATATATATAGATATATATATATATATATATATATATATATATATATATATATATGAGTGCTATATCTATATCTGAACCGAGGGTTATAAAAAAAAATCCTTCCTGCCAAATTTCGAGAGAATCGGTTTACAAATGACCATTTTATTGCAGCAAATCGAACGAACATATACATGGGAGCTATATCTAAATCTGAGTAAATTTTACAGATATGGTGAAAATCGTCCAGGAAAGCGTTATACAAAGTTTTGGGAAGATTGCTCAATAAATGCGCATGCAGTGGCTCTAGAAGTGAAAATCGGGCAATATATGTATTGGGTTGCCCAAAAGTAATTGCGGATTTTTTAAAAGAAAGTAAATGCATTTTTAATAAAACTTAGAATGAACTTTAATCAATTTAATGCAATTACAGAGTCACAAGCTGTGAAAAAATTTGTCAACGCCGACTATATGAAAAATCCGCAATTACTTTTTGGGCAACCCAATATATGGCAGCTATTTATAAATCTGAACCGATTTTTATCAAATTCACCAGTAATATAGAGATTCATAAGAAAATCCTACCTGCCAAATTTCGAGAGAACCGGTTAACAAAGGACCATTTTATTGCATTATTACTGAAAATCGGACGAACATATATAATGGGAGCTATATCTAAATCTGAACCGATTTTTTCCAATTTCAATAGGCGATGTCTCTAGGCCACAAAAACATGCCTTTACCAAATTTGAAGACGATCAGATGAAAACTGCGACCTGTAGTTTGTACACAAATTAATATGGACAGACGGACATAGATCGAATCAGAAAGTGATTCTGAGTCGATCGGTATACTTATCAATGGGTCTATGTCTCTTCCTTGTGTACTAAGTTTTAATACCCTGTACCAAAGTAGTAGTGTAGGGTAAAAAAAGGGACGCCACTCCATTTGTTTTTGAAAGAATGTGTAAAATTTTGTCAATTCGAAGCCTAACTTTCGTGTAACTCAAGGGCTTTTTGGAAAAGCAAAAACCTACAGCTTTACATCATAATGTGAAACCATTACATTTTTATACGCTCTACCATAGGATGGGGTGTATACTAATTTCGTCATTCTGTTTGTAACACCTCGAAATATGCGTCTTAGACCGCATAAAGTAGATGTATTCTTGATCGTCATGACATTTTAAGTCGATCTAGCCATGTGCGTCCGTCCGTCAAAAGCACGCTAACTTTCGAAGGAGTAAAAATAGCCGCTTGAAATTTTGCACAAATACTTCTTATTAGTTTAGGCAGGTTGGGATTGTAAATGGGCAAAATCGGACCATGTTTTGATATAGCTGCCATATAAACCGATCTTGGGTCTTGACTTCTTGAGCCATTAGAGGGCGCAATTCTCATCCGATTTGGCTGAAATTGTGCATGAAGTGTTGTGTTATGACTTCCAACAACTGTGCTAAGTATGGTTGAAATCGGTACTTAATCTGATATAGGTGCCATGTAAACCGATCTTGGGTCTTGACTTCTTGAGCCACTAGAGGGCGCAATTCTTATCCGATTTGGCTGAAATTGTGCATGAAGTGTTGTGTTATGACTTCCAACAACTGTGCTAAGTATGGTTGAAATCGGTACATAATCTGATATAGGTGCCATGTAAACCGATCTTGGGTCTTGACTTCTTGAACCACTGGAGGGAGCAGTTCTTATCCGATTTGGCTGAAATTTAGCATAAAGTTTTTTGTTATGACTTCTAACAATTGCGATAATATGGTTCAAATCGATAAATATGATATAGCTGCCATGTACATCGATCTGCGATCTTGACTTCTAAAGCCACTAGAGGATGCAATTCTTATCCGATTTGACGGAAATTTTGTACAACGGTTTCTCCCATGACCTTCAACACACGTGTCCAATATGGCCTTATAGCCTGATACAGCTCCAAAATAAACCTATCTCCCGAATATGCTTCTTGAGCCCCTACAAGGCACAAATCTTGTCCAAATGGACTGAAATATTCCCCAATGACTTTAATTTACTTATGGTCCGAATCGGACTCTAACTTGATATATCTCCAATAGCATAACAATTCATTTCCATTATTCTTTGTTTATCTAAAAGAGATACCGCGCAAAGAACTCGACAAATACATGGTGGAGGGTACATAAGATTCGGCCCGGCCGAACATAGCACGCTCTTACTTGTTACCTACTTGTGTTGCCCTATGACGATTATGATTTCGAATTGTTTGGCATTCTCGGTATGCAATACAATCTCACGTACATGTCCAATGAGAATTTTTTCATTTAAGCTACCACTAAAATGCACAACAATCCATTTAAAAACAATGGAATAAACCATCCCGAAATGGACCTTGACTGCTTGCGGCTTGCGTTCACCGCTTTGTCGCTTCAAAACAAAAATATCTCGTCGAGGAATACTGACCCATCCAACCATTCATACATATAGATTTGTGTTATTGTCCATCATACATCACACAGAGTTCATAAGACTTTATGCAAAGTCGGGAAATGAGTCTTATCAATGCATGTCATTAGATTTCACATCATTCAATAATGGTGACAGTTACTTTCTCCGCGCATCATTTAAATTCATTGATTTAACATGGGTTTGCAACTGGATCAATATATATAAGAAGTTGCAGATTACGGCGGAATATTTCTTAAGAATCTCGATTTAAGCGATCAGGGCAATGGCACAGAACATGTCAATAAAACAATCAAAATGCGTAAAGTTAAAACTGGTTGAATTTTATATACCCTCTCAACATTGATTGCGATTTTAGAGAATTCTAGAAACTTCCTTTTTTTTAGATACCAACTAAAATGGGCATATTTGGAGACAAGATACATAGTGCTATTATACTTGGATAAAAATTGAGTTATGAGTTTGATCAAAAAGTCTCCTCGGAAGATCTGTTTCTACAAGAGCTATGTCAGGTTGTGGTCCGGTTTGGACCCTCAGATATCCTGTTCAATCGTTCAATTATAGTGAAACACATTTTAATTAAAAATTCTTAGAAACTTTACAAAGTTCATTTATCCCCTATGAGGTTGCAGTGGGGGTCCGATGACCTGTATTTAAGTAAAACATATCATGACCAGTGTTGCCACTCAATAAAAGTTATTTCCTACCAAAATTTAACCTGACCAAAAAGCTACCAAATGTACTACAAGTCAAAAATGCGGTATATAAATAAACCCACCACCGAAGAGTTGAATATTTTGCCATTTTATTTGGAACATACCAAATTAGACATTTTCAACGCTACACTGATAGAAAAATGGCTTTCCTTTGCCAATACAGCCGTCATTGGGAACGATTTTGAATCCCATATGGTATCAATTCAATACCAGGCACAGGAGGCTATTCGGAACTGAGGGTGTCACATTCATATTTTGTCATCATGCCAGAAAATATTGATGCCATTATAAAATATTTGTTTAACAAATAAATAAAAAGTTTTAATACAATTTGAGTGCGTAAAAACCTGTTCAAACAGTCTGAAGCGTTGAAAATGGAAATAGTACAAATTCTAAGGTTGTTCTACATAAAAAAACATGATAGTCTCTTGTGTGGAAAACGATGCTGTGTTGGAGTATTCATATGAAAACCACTTCTGGGAATCAATGGATATGGAATCAATTTCAGAATTCAAAGAATAGAGATTCGTCACGGTGTAACATTACTTTTTGTAATTACTAACATAAATAATCGAAATAAAATTAAATTGAAATTATTTTCAATGTTTTTATCTTTTTTTTGGTTAATTAAGGGGTGCAACAATCAATAATGATTTGGTACTAAAAACAATAACAATCTGGTGCTAAAACCAATAACAGATTGGTATTAAAACCAACACCAGATCGGTAACAAGGCTTGTACCAAACTGTACTAATCATGTTATGTTGCATCCAAATCATCTGTTTTTTTTGTATCATACGGTGTTGCTTTACTATCAATACCGTATGGTACTGAAATGAGCATGTTTGGTATCAACTTTTCTCTGGGTGTACAGATAACGAAATAGTCTTTATGTCCGTAGATGTAGACATGTCCTTCCGTTGTTGAAATCACTCTATAGCTTTATGTTCAAAGATGACCTATATTTTGAGATAGTACCCTTAATACCGATCTCCAGATAAGAAATATTGAGTTCATAAAGTAGTATTTTTCCCCGATTTCAATAAACAACCATGTCGATGGAGCTCGCAACATCTGAGTATGGACCAGATCTGACCATATTTGTATACAGCTGCCACATAATCCTGTTTTCCGTAGAAAGAGAGAGAGAGAGAGAACGCACAACTACAACCAACCTACCAGCATTTACGAAATTTGGAAGAGATCTCCAACACGCGTACCAATTATAGTCAATTTCAGAACTTAGGCCTTTTTTCCTGAAATTTTAAGCAGTGACACCCCTATATCCATAGTTTTATTCTGCACCCTTCAAGGTCAGCCTACCAATCTACAGAGAGAATAAAAACCTACCAATTTTGGTAGGAACCTACCAAAAACGGCAACACTGATCATGACTTAAATATCTCAATGGTCTCATGACGAGTGTGCGAGTATGAGTATAAGAAAAAAAACAAAAAATATTTTCGTATACTAATGATTTGCTATACATTAGCACATTACTATTAGTTTTGTGTTAATTATTCCAAGAATTAAGTAGACATTATTCAAAAGTAAGTATTTTATGGATTCATTTGAATTTACCAGTTTCTGCTGTTGTCCATTGATCTCCACCAAAGGCAATAAATTTTACATCCGCAGTATTCGTGACACGACACTTTATTTTGCAAAAATGTTATAATATTGTCAGTCACCAGAATACCGGTAATCGGAATTATAAACAAGTAAAAGCGTGCTAAGTTCGGCCAGGCCGAATCTTATATACCCTCCACCATAGATCATATTTGTCGAGTTCTTTTCCAGGTATCTCTGTTGGTGCTGTTTCAGGCTATAGACCGATTCAGACCATATTTGACACGTATGTTGAAGGTCATGGGAGAAGCCGTTGTACAATTTCAGCCAAATCGGATAATAATTGCGCCCTCTAGAGGCTCAAGAAATCAAGATCACAGACCGGTTTATATGACAGCTATATCAGACCATGAACTTATTTGAACCCTATTTGACACAGTTGTTGGAAGTCATAACAAAACGTGTCATGCAAAATTTCAGCCAAATCGGATAGGAATTGCGCCATCTAGAGGTTCAAGAAGTCAAGATCCAAGATCGGTTTATATGGCAGCTATATAAGGTTATGGACCGATTTAAACCATACCTAGCACAGTTGTTGAAAATCATAACAAAACACATCATGCAATAATTCAGCCAAATCGGATAGGAATTGCGCCCTCTAGAGGCTCAAGAAGTCTATTCGGGAGATCGGTTTATATGGGAGCTGTATCAGGCTATAGACCAATTCGGACCATATTTGACACGTACGTTGGAGGTTATGGGAGAAGCCGTTGTTTAAAATTTCAGCCAAATTGGATAGGAATTTCGCCCTCTAGAGGCTCAAGAAATCAAGACCCCAGATCGGTTTATATGACAGCTATAGCACAGTTGTTGGAAGTCATTTGGAAACACGTCATGACTAATTTCAGCCAAAGCGGATAAGAATTGCGCCCTCTAGAGGCTCAAGAAATCAAGAACCAAGATCGGTTTATATGGCAGCTATATCAAAACATGGACCGAAATGGCCCATTATAAGTATACGTAATGGAGGCCAACGTAGCGCAGAGGTTAGCATGTCCGCCTATGACGCTAACGCCTGGGTTGGAATCCTGGCGAGACCATCAGAAAAAAAATTTCAGCGGTGGTTTTCCCTCCTAATGCTGGCAACATTTGTGTGGTACTATGCCAGTAAAACTTCTCTCCAAAGAGGTATCGCACTGCGGCACGCCGTTCGGACTCGGCTACAAAAAGAAGGCCCCTTATCATTGAGCTTAAACTTGAATCGGACTGCACTCATTGATATGTGAGAAGTTTGCCCCAGTTCCTTAGTGGAATGTTCATGGGCAAAATTTGCAATTGAAATGGATATTGTGTAGATTTAAATTAACATTTCATTAAGGAACAGGGAGGGGCAACTTCTCACAAATCAATGAATGCTGTCCGATTAAGGGTTGGTATTCTATTCTGCTTTCGGAATACACGCTGAAATTTCAATTGTTACGCGAGCGAAATTTGACAGCAATCAAATTTTTTTGTTTCCATACCAAAACCCGTTTCTTTATCTGCACTTATTGTTTTCTCTATTTTATACACTTTTTCTCATGTAAATAAAGAAAAACGAACCAATAAAACAAACAAAAATGATGCCGGCAATAGTTTTAAGTGTTGCCACAATAGTAGTTTTTTGCCATTTTCCTCGCCATAAGCAGACTACTACTTTTCCGTCTATTTTTAGCCAACGTTTCGCTGACTTTTTTATATGGAGTTTGACAGTATTCCGGCTGAAAAGCTGAACAGAAGACTCAGCTTAAAGTGTTAACACTGATACAAAAACGACGATACTTTGCCAATACCGGCTGGTATTATTAGATTCGCTTTAGTAGCAAATATTTTTAATACCATTTGATATCAATTTAATACCAATGAGTCACATTTGTATTGTTTAGCATTTTACCTAAAATATTGTCGACATTATCATTATCGCCGTGGAAGTTCATTCCATACCTGCCAGCAGTGCAGCTGCAGAGTGTTCATTTCATTGGCCTATGATGCCTGGGGCCGAAATTACGGCAAACGTGAACGTTTAAAATCATTCGAAATCTCTTTATTGTGAATTATGTTACTTTTTGAAATTTTAGAACGCAAATGGCAAATACTTACAAAATTTATAAATAAAACCCGTAAGGAAGAGCTAAAGTCGGGCGGAGCGGACAGTACAATACCCTACACCTACCCTATAAGTACAATGTGGAAGCTTTATCCAACTCTGAAACAATTTTAATGGACCTCGGCTGATGTTTTCAGATGAGTTATTAAACAATCCTTTTTACATTTGGAGAAAATATGTTCAATGTATAATAACTACGGTTGACAAATGACATATGTATGAGAGCTACATCTAAATCTGAATGGATTTCGAGCAAACCCGGATATTGCGGTAGTCGACGAGGAAAGCGTTGTACAAAGTTTTGCAAAATTGGTCAATAAATGCGCTTGCAGTGGCTCTAGTAGTGAAAATCGGGCGATTTACATATATGGCAGTTATATCTAAATCTGAACCGATTTCTATGAAATTCACCAGTAGTGTCGAAAATCATAGGGAAATCCTCACTGCAAAATTTCTCGAGAATCGGGTAAGAAATTACAATTTTATTGCAATATCGGACGAACAGCTATATCTAGCTATATCTAAATCTGAACCGATATTTTCCAATTTCAATAGGCTTCGGCTCTAGGCCGAAAAACATCCCTGCACCAAATTTGATGACGAACCGATGAAAACTGCGACCTGTAGTTTGTACACAAACGAACATGGACAGACAGTCAGACGAACATAGCAAAATCGCATCAGAAAGTGATCCTGAGTCGATCGGTATATTTATCAATGGGTCTATCTCTTTTCCTTCTGGGTGTTACAAACAAATTTACTAGGTTTTAATACCCTGTACCACAGTAGTGGTGTAGGGTATAAAATAATTAAAAAAACCAACGTGAGTTTGCTATTGCTGTAACTTCCTTAGTTTTGCAAACTTCACAGGTTTTTCAGACACCGTTGAATTCGTAAGGAAAATCTCCTTCCGTAGTGGCGCTAGATGAAAGAATAATGTAAAGTTTTTTTTTTATAAAAACATCGGCAAAAACCAAATATTTTTTTGGCGTAAAAATTCAACGTAATTTTCAAGCTCAAAAACGCTGTAACTCTTTCATTTTTTCGAACTTCGATCATTTTCCAGCATTTCGCAGTTTGAAATTCGAAAAAGATTCGTACAATTAATAAAATTACGCAAAATTTTAAATTTTATTTTTTTGCATTTTTTTAGCAAAGGCCCTTATGAAAATTTTAAATTTTTGATGGGAAAAAATTTTTTGAGCTGAGTATACAGTATTGAAGATTATGGCAAGAAAATCGGACAAGTGCAACTCCTAGGTTTTTCTTTCAAAAAACAAGCCCAAAATCGCATAATTAATATTGGAAAAATGGTACACAAATCGAGGTGCGTTTGAAATTGCTGTAACATCTGCAGTTCTGCGAATTTTTTAAATTCTGAGGACACTATTGGATTCGTGAAGAAAATCCCTTTCCGTAATGGTGCTGGACGAAGCGATAATCTTTCCTATTTCCTTGAAAACTTTAGAGTATTGCTTCAAAATCGCATAATTAATATCCAAGAAATTCAAAAGAAAAACCATCGTGACTTTGCAATTGCTGTAACTTTCTTAGTTTAGCAAATTTCACAATGCTTCAGACACCGCTGGATGTGTGAGGAAAATCTCTTTCCGTAGTGGTGCTAGATGAAGGAGTAATGTAAAGTTTTCTATGAAAAACATCACAAAAACCAAATATTTTTTGGCGTAAAAATTCAAGGTCATTTTCAAGGTCAAAAACGCTGTAACTCCTTCATTTTTTCGAACTTCGATTATTTTTGAGCATTCCGCAGTTCGAAATTCGAAAACTATTCGTACAATAAACAAAATGACGTAAAATTTCACATTTTATTTTTTTGCATTTTTTTTATGAAAATTTTAAATTTTTGATGGGAAAAAATTTTTCGAGCTGAGTATACAGTGTAGAAGATTATGGCAAGAAAATCGGATTAGTACAACTCCCACCTTTTTCCTTCAAAAAATAAGCTCAAAATCGCATAATTAATATTGGAAAAATGGTACACAAATCGAGGTGCGTTTGAAATTGCTGTAACATCTGCAGTTTTGCGAATTTTTTAAATTCTGAGGACACTATTGGATTCGTGAAGAAAATCCCTTTCCGTAATGGTGCTGGACGAAGCGATAATCTTTCCTATTTCCTTGAAAACTTTAGAGTATTGCTTCAAAATCGCATATTTAATATCCAAGAAATTCAATAAAACCATTTTGACTTTGCAATTGCTGTAACTTTCTTAGTTTTGCAAATTTCACAATTCTTCAGACACCGTTGGATGCGTGAGGAAAATCTCTTTCCGTAGTGGTGCTAGATGAAGGAGTAATGTAAAGTTTTCTATGAAAAACATTGCAAAAACCAAATATTTTTTGGCGTAAAAATTCAAGGTCATTTTCAAGGTCAAAAACGCTGCAACTCCTTCATTTTTTCGAACTTCGATCATTTTCCAGCATTTCGCAGTTCGAAATTCGAAAACGATTCGTACAATAAACAAAATGATGTAAAATTTCACATTTTATTTTTTTGCATTTTTTTTTTAGCAAAGAAGAACATTTTCAATTTTTGATGCGAAAAAAATTTTTCGAGTTGAGTATTGAAGATTATGACAAGAAAATCGAATAAGTGCAACTCCTATGTTTTTTCTTTAAAAAACAAGCTCAAAATCCCGTACCCGTTCCCGTTGGAACGAGGAAACGTTGTACAAAGTTTTGAGAAGATTGGTCAATAAATGAGCTTACTGTGACACCAGAAGTTAAAATCGGGCGATATATAAATATGGCAGTTATATCTAAATCTGAACCGATTTCCATGAAATTCACAATTAACGGCGAGAGTTAAGAGAAAATACTTACTGCCAAATCGGTTAACAAATGACCATTTTATTGCAATATTACAGCAAATCGGATGAATATATATATGGGAGCTATATCCAAATCTGAACTGATTTTTTCCAATTTCAATAGGCTTCGTCTCTAGAATTTAAGACGATCGGTTGAAAACTGCGACCTGTACTTTGTACACAAATTAACATGGATAGACGGACATAGCTAAATCGAATCAGAAAGTGATTCTGAGTCTATCGTTATACTTATCAATGGGCTTATCTCTCTTCCTTCTGGATGTTACAAACAAATTCACTATGTTATAATACCCTGTAGCACAGTAGTGCTGTAGGGTATAATTACCAAAACACGTTCGGGCATTGCAGTCAAATAATTTTTTTTTAAGATTTGTGCTCGTAATTTTTTAAATTATTAATTTCAATTTTATTTTTCCATTCACAATAGAGGTATCTCTGAAGGTGCCCTCGCACGAGTGAAATCGCTGGTAATTTCTCTATTGTGAATTATGTATTTCTTTATTGAAAGAGAACTCTTGAAATTTAAGAACGCAAATATTTAAATCGATCACAAATTATAAAAAAAATTACATTAAAATTTGTATAAAAGTAGCATAACATTCATTAAATGCGAACTTTTATTCGATACGAAAGCGCAATCGCTCACGTATGCGACAATTCAGCCCCTGGTCTTTTTTATGTATATAGTACTAAAATAAAACATAGCTACTGATAACATGTTCGGATCCCACCCTGGCGCAGAGGTTAGCATATTCGCCTGTGACGCCGAACGCCTGGGTTTAAATCCCGTCGTGAACATCAGAAAATTTTTTAGCGGCGGTTATCCTCTTACTAATGCTGGCTACATTTGTAAGGTATGCTGACCTGTGTTGCTGTTATTGGTAGGTTCCTACCAAAATTGGTAGGTTTTTATTCTCTTGGTAGGTTGGTAGGCTGGCCTCAATTTTTGGTAGGGTTTTCCAACACATAAATACCAAGTTATTAACTGAAAAAATTGAAGACTATATGTTGAAGTAGGTTTATAGGGTCTTTCTTGACAGACCAAATAATTGAAATATTGTGGCTTTTCAAACAAATTTTTTGTTGAATTAGTAGATAACACAGGTTTGAATCCCACGGCCGGTCCAAAAAAATTTTATTTTTTTAAATTTTAAAAGTGGTTTTTATATTATGTTAAAATCGAATTTTATTAAGACATTTATTACTGTGCAATAATGCTTATTGAGTTATTTTAACATGAATAAAGTGATGTCGGCAGGCTAGAGGATGCGTGCATGATTACCGAACATGAAATCATGAGTTCAAATCACGCGGCGGCAAAATAAACAAAATTGGATTTTTGGGGTATTACTCGTAGAAGAGAGAGGGAGTGGCAGAGAAAAAACTTGAGAGCAAACCAGTAAACGAACAAGACAAGCAGAGCGAAAGAAAATAGAAACACCACCACACCGAAGCTGTGCAGCAAAGCGCATGTGGTGATGGGTTAAATGTTTTTTGTCTTGCTTTCGGACATATTGTTGTAATATGTTGGCTTGAAAAGAGTGCCTTATAACAACAAAGTTGTACTTTTGGTCGTTAAAATTCAAAATAAATTGTTGCAAGAAAATTAACAAATTTCGTCGTCGTTTTTTCGACAAAAGTTGTTGTTTTTCAAAATTATTTTTATCTGTGTGTATTCGTTAAAAGTGCAGTATAAAATTATGGATTTTGAGGGGCCAAATACTGATACATGGCGTCTTACTGCTTTAAGAAAGCTTTTAGAAAAAAGGGCGTAAGTTCTGATATTGACAGAAACTGGTACGAGTGCTTAGGGATCTCTTCCAAATTTTGTAAATTCTGGTTAAGAAATACAGTTTTTGTGCGTTGAAATTTTTACCTGTTTAATGCCTTCAATCGGAAAATAGAGCTACATGGCAGCTGCATACAAATATATTCAGATCTGGTACACACTCAGATCTTGAGGGGTGTATGCAACTTACGGTAAAGGCAAAAATGGGTAGTAAAAGCGTATTTCTGGGTTTATCCAAACTAGGCACAGTTGTTCATTGAAAATATCCGACATCTATGAAATCAAGATTTCTTATCGGCAGATCGGTATCAATGGTGCTATATCAAGATATAGGCCATCTTTGAACTTAAGCCAATAGAGTGATTTCAACAAACGAATTTGTATGCTTGGAAATTTATAATTTGATATGTTGTAAATGGAATAGATAAATAGCCCACGTTTCGGTGGTGTGTATAGAAACATATACCACATTTTTGGCTTGTAGAACATTTGGTCGGATTTGGTAGGATTTTTTTAAATTTTATTAGGAAATAATTTCTTATATTAAGTGGCAACACTGATTCTGACATGTTAAAACTTCTTTACTAATTGTTGGTATTCTGCCTTCGGAATTGTCGCGAATATTTATTGTTGTTCTGCAAGCGGAATTTGACAGCAGTTAAATGTTTTTGTTTCCATACCAAAACACGTTTTTTTTATGTGCACTTATTGTTTTCTCTATTTAATTTAGATTTTCGCAAATAAATAAGGAAGAACGAACCATTGATTTTTATACCCTCCACCATAAGATGGGGGGTATACTAATTTCGTCATTCTGTTTGTAACTACTCGAAATATTCGTTCGAGATCCCATAAAGTATATACAATATATTCTTGATCGTCGCGACATTTTATGTCGATCTAGCCATGTCCGTCTGTCTGTCCGTCCGTCCGTCTGTCTGTCAAAAGCACGCTAACTTCCGAAGGAGTAAAGCTAGCCGCTTGAAATCTTGCACAAATACTTCTTATTAGTGTAGGTCGATTGGTTTTGTAAATGGGCCATATCGGTCCATGTTTTGATATGCCTGCCATATAAAACGATCTTGGGTCTTGACTTCTTGAGCCTCTAGAGTGCGCAATTCTTATCCGATTGGAATGAAATTTTGCACGACGTATATTGTAATGATATCCAACAACTATGCCAAGTATGATTCAAATCGGTCCATAACCTGATATAGCGGCCATATAAACCGATCTTGGGTCTTGATTTCTTGAGCCTTTAGAGGGCGCAATTCTTATCTGATTGGGATGAAATTTTGTACGAAGTATTTTGTTATGATATCCAACAAGTGTGCCTAGTATGGTTGAAATCGGTTTATAACCTGATATAGCTGTCATATAAACCGATCTTGGGTCTTGACTTCTTGAGCCTCTAGAGGGCGCAATTCTTATCCGATTTGAATGCATTTTTGCACGAAGTGTTTTGTTATGATATCCAACAACTGTACCAAGTGTGGTTCAAATCGGTTCATAACCTCATATACCTGTCATATAAACAGATCTGGGGACTTGACTTCTTGAGCTTCTAGAGGGCGCAATTCTTATCCGATTTGAATGCATTTTTGCACGAAGTGTTTCGTTATGATATCCAACAACTATTCCAAGTGTGGTTCAAATCGGTTCATAACCTGATATAGCTGTCATATAAACAGATCTGGGGACTTGACTTCTTGAGCTTTTAGAGGGCGCAATTCCTGTCCGATTTGGCTGAAATTTTTCATGAAGTATTTTATTCTTACTTTCAACCATTGTGTCAAATAAGGTTCAAATCGGTTCATAACCTGATATAGCTGCCATATAAACCGATCTGGGATCTTGATCCGATTTGGCTGAAATTTTTCATGAAGTATTTTATTCTTACTTTCAACCATTGTGTCAAATAAGGTTCAAATCGGTTCATAACCTGATATAGCTGCCATATAAACCGATCTGGGATCTTGACTTCTTGAGCCTCTAGAGGTCGCAATTATTTTCCGATTTGCCTGAAATTTTGTACTAAGGATCCTCTCATGACCATCAACATACGTGTTTATTATGATCTGAATCGGTCTATAGCCCGATACAGCTCCCATATAAATCGATCTCTCTATTTTACTTCTTGAGCCCCAAAGGGCGTAATTTTTATTCGAATTGGCTGACATTTTACACAGGTCTCCAACATATAATTCAATTGTGGTCCAAACCGGACCATATCTTGATGTCGCCCTAATAGCAGAGCAAATCTTTTCTTACATCCTGTTTTGCCTAAGAAGAAATGCCGGGAAAAGAACTCGACAAATGCGATCCATGGTGGAGGGTATGTAAAATTCGGCCCGGCCGAACTTAGCACGCTTTTACTTGTTTTTTTTCTATTTTCCTCACAATAAGCAGAGTATTACTTTTCCGCGTATTTTTAGCCAACACTTCGCCGACTTTTTTTTACACGGAGTTTGACAGCATTCCGCTTGAAAAGCTGAACAGAATACTCAGCTTAAGTTGTATCGCTATGCGACACGCCGTTCGGACTCCGCATAAAAAAGGAGGCCCCTTGTCATGAGTTTTAACATTAATCGGACTGCACTCAATGATATGAGAGAAGTATCACCTGTTCCTAAATGCAATTTTCCTGGAAGATTTAGTAGTAATTGTATTGATAACTTTTTCAGAACTTTGTTGTACTCGATATATGTAATTTTCATAACATTTTCACTATTAGTGCTGTAGGGTATGAAACGTTTGTTTGGTCTAAAGAAAAATATCAGCATTAAAAACTTAACTTTTTGATGTTGTCAGTTGTCTCAATTCTTTTTAAACAGTTATGTCTAATTTATGCAACCGGTTTTGGTTTACAATTCTAAAACTAACTTTTTTTTCCTTACTAACCATTTGCAATTCGTTAGCTTAAAATAAGTCAGACAACATAAGCAGCCGGTGAGGAAATCTTTTTGCAATTAGCCTTACAAAACTGTATGTGTCTTTTTTATGTTTCTATGCAAGCGCGCAAGCAGTTCGATTGTATCTTGTCTGCAAGCAGGTTTCAGCTGACCTTGAGTGCAAATTCACCGAATGCTACACTCTGCTTGCCGCAAATGAAATGTGCTTGAATTCAAAAATTACTATTATTTTAAAACTTGACATTTTAATAGAGAAACTCTCAACAATGGTATTTATGCAATTTAATAAAAGGAGGTAAAAATGAAGTAAATTCTACAAAACAAACAAAATTACAAATATTTTTGTGATTTTTCAAAGTGTTTTGACTGTCTGTCAACGAGTTTTGGTTGTGTGTGTATTATAGTCAAGAACCATACATACACAAAATCAGAGTTGCACTGATTTTGACAGATGGTGCACTCAATGTTTTGCTGTTGGGCAACTGACACTACCTGTAAATGAATATATCTTGAATTTACTCCAACTGCTTTAAAAAAATTCCTTGTTCCGATCACATTACTACCCAATATGAAAACATTGCCTGTTCTATCAAGAGTTTAAAAATCCATACTAGGTTATTGCATTATTACTACAAATCGGACGAACATGTATATGGGAGCCATATCTAAATCGGAACCGATTTTTTTCCAATTTCAATAGACTTCGTCGAAAAACATGCCGATACCAAATTTGAAGACGAACGGACGAAAACTGCGACCTGTTTGTAGTTTGTACACAAATTAACGTGGACAGACAGACGAACATAGCTAAATCGCATCAGAAAGTGATCCTGAGTCGATCGGTATACATATCAATGGGTCTATCTCTTTTCCTTCTGAGTGTTACAAACAAATGCACTACGTTATAATACCCTGAAGTGGTGTAGAGTATAAAAAATTCAAAAAAAAAGCATCATGAGTTAGCTGTAACTTCCATAGTTTTGCAAACTTCACAGTTTTTTCAAGGTCAAAAAAGCTGTAACTCCTTCATTTTTTCGAATTTCGATAATTTTCCAGCATTCCGCAGTTCGAAATTCGAAAACGATTCGTACAATAAACAAAATTACATAAAATTTCACATTTTATTTTTTTTGCATTTTTTTAGCAAAGGCTAACCCCTTAAGAAAATTTTTAATTTTTGATGCGAAAAAATTTTTCGAGTTGATTATACAGTATTGAAGATTATGGCAAGAAAATCGGACTAGTGCAACTCCTAGGTTTTTCTTTCAAAAAACAAGCCCAAAATCGCATAATTAATATTGGAAAATAAGTAAAAAAATCGAGAAGAGCTTAAAATTGCTGTAACATCTGCAGTTTTGGGAATCTCAAAATTCTGAGGACATCATTGGATTCGTGAAGAAAACACCTTTCCGGAGTGGTGCTGGATGAAGCAAAACTCTTTCCTATTTCCTTGAAAACTTCAGAGCATTGCTTCAAAATCGCATATTTATATCTAAAAAATTCAAAAAAAAAACCAACGTCATATTGCTATTGCTGTAACTTCCTTGGTTTTGGAAACATTACAATTTCTCAGACACCGATGAATTCGTGAGGAAAATCTCTTTCCGTAGTGGTGCTAGATGAAGGAAAAATGTAAAGTTTTCTATGAAAAACATCGCAAAAACGAAATCTTTTTGGCGCAAAAATTCAAGGTAATTTTCAAGGTCAAAAACGCTGTAACTCCTTAATTTTATGGAATTTCGATAATTTTCCAGCATTCCGCAGTTCGAAATTCGGAAACGATTCGTACAATAAACAAAATTACATAAAATTTCACATTTTATTTTTTTTTTTGCATTTTTTTAGCAAAGGCTAACCCCTTAAAAAATTTTCAATTTTTGATGCGAAAAAATTTTTCGAGTTGAGTATACAGTATTGAAGATTATGGCAAGAAAATCGGACTAGTGCAACTCGTAGGTTTTTCTTTAAAAAAAACAAGCCCAAAATCGCATATTTAATATTGGAAAATAAGTAAAAAAATCGAGGTGAGATTGAAATTCTGAGGACATTTTTGGATTCGAGAAGAAAACCCCTTTCCGTAGTAGTGCTGGATGAAGCAAAACTCTTTCCTATTTCCTTGAAAACTTCAGAGCATTGCTTCAAAATCGCATATTTATATATAAAAAGTTCAAAAAAAAACCAACGTCATATTGCTATTGCTGTAACTTCCTTGGTTTTGGAAACATTACAATTTCACCGATGGATTCGTGAGGAAAATCTCTTTCCGTAGTGGTGCTAGATGAAGGAATAATGTAAAGTTTTCTATGAAAAACATCGCAAAAACCAAATTTTTATTGGCGTAAAAATTCAATGTAAATTTTCAAGGTCAAAAACGCTGTAACTGCTTCATTTTTTGGAATTTCGATAATTTTCCAGCATTCCGCAGTTCGTAATTCGAAAACGATTCGTACAATAAACAAAATTACATAAAATTTCACATTTTATTTTTTTTGCATTTTTTTAGCAAAGGCTAACCCCTTAAGAAAATTTTCAATTTTTGATGCGAAAAAATTTTTCGAGTCGAGTATACAGTATTGAAGATTATGCCAAAAAAATCGGATTAGTCCAACTCCTATGTTTTTTTCTTCAAAAACAAGCTCAAAATCGCATAATTAATATTGGAAAAATGGTACAAAAATCGAGGTGAGCTTGAAATTTCTGTAACATCATTAGTTTTGCGAATTTCAAAATTCAGAGGACACCGTTGTATTCGTGAAGAAAATCCCTTTCCGTAATGGTGCTGGAGGAAGCAATACTCTTTCCTAATTCCTTGAAAACTCTAGAGCATTGATTCAAAATCGCGTAATTAATATCCAATAAATTCAAAAAAAAAAACCATCGTGACTTTGTAATTGCTGTAACTTCCTTAGTTTTGCAAGATTCACAATTTTTCAGACACCGTTGGATTCTTGAGGAAAATCTCTTTCTGTAGTGGTGCTAGATAAAGGAATAATGTAAAGTTTTCTATGAAAAACATCCCAAAAACCAAATTTTTATTGGCGTAAAAATTCAAGGTCAAAAACGGTGCAACTTCTTAATATTTTCGAATTTCGATCATTTTCCAGCAGCTCGCAGTTCGAAATTCGTAAAAATTTCGTACAATAAACAAAATGACGCTAAATTTCACACTTTATTTCTTTCTGCATTTCTTTAGCAAGTCTAACCCCTTAAAAAAATTTTTCAAATTTTTGATGCGAAAAAAATTTTCGAGTTGAGTATACAGTATTGAAGATTATGGCAAAAAAATCAGATTAGTGCAACTCCTAGATTTTTCTTTCAAAAAAACAAGCTCAAAATCGCATAATTAATATTGGAACGAGGAAAGTGTTGTGCGAAATTTTGCCAAGGTGGGTCTATAAATGCGCTTGCTGTGACTTAAAATCGGGCGATATATATATGTGGCAGCTGTATCTAAATCCGAACCGATTTCCATGAAATTCACCAGTAATGTCGAGAGTCAAGAGAAAATCCTTCCTGGCAAATTTCGAGATAATCGGTTAACAAATGACCATTTTATTGCAATATTACTCCAAATCGGACGAACATCTATATGGGAGCTATATCCAAATCTTAACCGAATTTTTCCAATTTCAATAGGCTTCGTCTCTAGGCTGAAAAATATGCTTGTATCAAATTTTAAGACGATCGGATGAAAGCTGCGACCTGTACTTTGTACACATTAACTTGGACAGACGGACATCGAATCAGAAAGTGATTCTGAGTCGATCGGTATACTTATCAATGGCTATATCTCTCTTCCTTCTGCTTGTTACAAACAAATGCACTAAGTTATAATACCCTGTAGCACTGTAGTGGTGTAGGGTATAACAATTATTAGAACACGGATGATCTGTCTCAGTTTTCCTAAACTAAAAAGCGTGCACAAATATCGACCATTATACATAAATTATTTGTTTACAGCCACATTATTCACTTTTATCTTTTTTTTCTTTTTGCACAAAGTGGTTTTTGATTTCCAAATTTTTGGGACTAGTTTGGTTGGCTTTAATGGTTTCGACCACTCCAGCAGCAGACAAACACGATTTATTGTAGTTAGGGCGAGTAAAGGTTTGGCATTTTTAATTTGTTGATAGGCGAAACTAATCGAACCTGGTGGATATTTTGTTTGTAAACAAATTTCTAATTTTATGAATGATATAAATAACTTTTTTTTGCAATATATTTCTTTTTTAATTTTAACATCTCTTCAATAATTTCCACTTAATTAATTTGTCATTTTACCAACGTATGGTTTTATAATTAATTTTTTTTTTTTATATCACCCCCAGTGCCTAATTTATTTATTTTTTTGGTTTCTTATGTTGCCAAACGCGTTTCAATGCTGGAACATCTTCGCGCCGCGATTGTTAAGTTTCGACTAACTTTTGAAATTTTGTTTTTGGCTTAAAGCTTTGCTTTTTTACGTTTTACTCAATGGGATTGAGCGGCGACAATGGTTGCTAAAGACAAAAAACAACCAACAGCCAATAACAACAATTTTGTTTTCTCGCAGTGTTTTTGTATAATCCAAAAACACAACAAATCGATTCAACGACTGCTGCCGCTACTGCTGTTATTCTTTGTTGTTGTCTTTATTTTGAAAAATCGTTTAAATGTCGTTGGTGCGGCGATTTCGTTATTGTTCTTTTAGTTGTCATGTGTAGTTGTAGCTGTTATTATTGTTGCAATATATGCTTGTAATTTTTTTTTAGCCGGGATTTAAGCCATTGTTTTGGTTTGTTTTTCCTTCATTCTTTTGTGTGCTCTATTAATTACGCTCTCAAAAAGAGTTCCGTCAATGATTGATGGCACTCATAGAGTGGTAGAGAGTTTTGCATATATCATATTGCGAGCTCTTTGATTTGTCAATAAAGAGAGCTTTGTTTTTTAAAGGTTACCATTTCACGCATTTCAAAGGGAGGGAAAGAAAATCTTCGAGCCATTCAAAGTAAAGGGTGATTTTTTTGAGGTTAGGATTTTCATGCATTAGTATTTGACAGATCACGTGGGATTTCAGACATGGTGTCAAAGAGAAAGATGCTCAGTATGCTTTGACATTTCATCATGAATAGACTTACTAACGAGCAACGCTTGCAAATCATTGAATTTTATTACCAAAATCAGTGTTCGGTTTGAAATGTGTTCAAATTTTGACAAATTTTGTTCAGCGATGAGGCTCATTTCTGGTTGAATGGCTACGTAAATAAGCAAAATTGCCGCATTTGGAGTGAAGAGCAACCAGAAGCCGTTCAAGAACTGCCCATGCATCCCGAAAAAATGCACTGTTTGGTGTGGTTTGTACGCTGGTGGAATCATTGGACCGTATTTTTTCAAAGATGCTGTTGGACGCAACGTTACGGTGAATGAACACATTTCGAACCGAACACTGATTTTGGTAATAAAATTCAATGATTTGCAAGCGTTGCTCGTTAGTAAGTCTATTCATGATGAAATGTCAAAGCATACTGAGCATCTTTCTCTTTGACACCATGTCTGAAATCCCACGTGATCTGTCAAATACTAATGCATGAAAATCCTAACCTCAAAAACATCACCCTTTAGTTTTACTTGAAAATGAACACCCATTTAATACCCTAAGAAAAAGAGAAAAGAAAAGAGTTACGTTCCGGGTGGCACAAATAGTGATTTCGCATAAATTCTCTTGGGGCATTGCGATCTAAAGCGAGAATTACCGCAATAACTCGATCACGCATGCGGAAAGTCGGTCCCTGAATTGTTTTTACTAATATGACGATCGAGTACCGGTTTGAGTCTTATTAGTTTTGCAAGGATATGAAACTCAGTTGTGGATTGCAAAACTTTTGAATGTATGGGATCGTCGAAGCCTACTTTTTCATTGTCAAATTGGTGGATGGTTCAATTTTCTTGAATCTTTTGGCGGATCTATAATATAAAAATTTAATTGTTGCGCTTTGTTTGTTAGTTTGTTTATCTGTTCCATATAGAATCCGATTTTCATGAAATTTTCACAGATGGTGGAGCTTGACCCATCGGCGAAAATAGGATACTTAATTTTTTGATATCCGAAAGGGGGGAGGGACCCTCCCCCTTACCCCAATATTCAAAAACGCCAGATCTCGGAGATGAGTGCACCGATTAAAAAAACATTTTTTATGCTGCCTTATGGTAACCCAGAAACACAAAAAATTTGTATACAACTTTGGGGTCAAACAACCTGAGGGGACGCCCCACCCAAAAACCCATCCAAACGAACACGTTAGCCGATTGCGACAATATGGGTATCAAGTGAAAGGTATTTCATAATAAAGTACAACTTGATTTAAAAACTTGACACCAAGTGCTGTTGGGTCGCCCCACGCGAAAAAAATGGTGACGAAGAAAATGCGAACATATTCCGTACAAATAGTACTGAGTTCTATGACCAACATATTATCGACATGTCGCTGCAGCAGGACAAATTTCGCACAATTCTAATTGCAAATGTAATTAAATGCTCACGAAATGGGCCGAATCAACCCTGCTTCAGTACTGTTGTCTTTGTTGTTGTTTGACTTTTTTTGTGTTCTGTCAAAGAAAAAACCCTTGGGATTTCGCAATGATTTAATACGTATTTTCGCTATGAGTGAAGTCAGTTCTAGGCTTAAGAGAGAGTGTGAGAGTGAAAAATATTTCGAGAGTTTTGTAAATGAGAGGTTGTCGATTTCTACTGAAGGGTTTTCCACGAACTCACGAAGATACCGGCGGGACTCACGAAGATATCGGAATCTTGGAAAAATGATGTTGATCGAATGCATGCATTACAGAATTTATGGTCAAGGAAGCCTTGGGGAGCTTTAAAGCATTTAAGTCACCCGGAACTTATGGAGGCAGACAATCAGGCGCACCATCTGGGCAATATGTTCACAGCGTGCCTTGCACTTGCATATACTCCAAAAGCCTGGCAGAAGGCAAGGGTGGTACTTATACCCAAGCCAAGTTATGCGACACCAAAAGCCTACAGACCTTTAACCGTTATGTTCTTTCTACTCAAGGGAAGGTCGGTGAAGACTGTCCTGCACGGGGTTGTGCATAAAATAGAAGAATCCTTCGATGCCAAGACGTACACACTGGTGGCATGCATTGACATCGAGGGAGCTTTTAATAATGTGCGGACCGACAGATTGAATCAATCCTTATACCAGTATCGGGTGGACCCGTTCCTTAGAGACTGGATAAATCATATGCTAAGGAACAAGTGGATAAATTGTTTTCCAATGACATAAATATAGGGGAGAAGTGGCACAAGGCACGCCACAGGGAGGCATTTTATCGGTGACCACCATAAATGACCTATTACAGATGCTGACTGAGGAGGGATTTGAACCCGTCTACTACGCAGATGATACTATAATACTTATAAGGGATATTATTATACTTCTAAGGTCCTGAACCACCTATGCAGAAATTCTGAAATGGTCTAGCAGATGGCACACGACAGGGCTAGACCTAGGAGTCTAGCCCAGAGAAGACCGAAATATGCCAGGTCATGAGGAAGACGAATGTGGGCCAATTTCTTCTATAGAACAATTTTGATATCTGACAAGGTTAAATATTTAGAAGGCTCACAGATGTTGGGCACTATGTAGACGGGCCGTAGGCTCGAAATGCGCCCTGAATCCGAGGATAGTCCACTGGCTCTACAGAAGCTTGATTAGACCGATACTTACTCACGCTTCAGTTGATTGATGGACTGCTATGGAGAAAAAGTGCATCGTAAGGATAATACAAAAGGTTCAGAGAACATGTTGTCTTGTCATAAGCGAAATGATGAGGACCACGCCTACTGGAACACTGGAGACTATTCTAGATATTCGACGCATAGACATACAGATGAAGTGTGAGGCAGCCACTGCGGCTATGAGACTTAAAGCGATGGGAGAATGGATTGAGTATAGGAGCAGCTCATACCCTCGTGGTATAATCGAGGAGACGATAGGAAACCTGGGAGCAAAGGGAAGAGGTTCCCAATCGGATAACTGATAAGACACTTGAGGTCGAGTGCGTGACACTGCTGGATTGATTGCAGCGGCACAGTCATGGATTGACGGTATTATCAATCTGGCTATCTGGAAGATCATGTTACACGGATGGATCATAGCTAGAGTTCAGACTTGGGCTGGGGGTCTACATTGAGAACCCAGGGACTGAGATCTGTTTTGGACTGCCTGACCATAATATGGTCCTGCAGGCAGAGATCCGGGCAATCACGGAATGCGTGAGGTGATGTGGTGTTAACGCGAGGAAAATCTTTACGGACAGTAAACAGCCCATAAGGCCAATAACAATCAGGACGGTAAGATCACGAACAGTCTTGGAATGTAAGAAGAAGATTAACGCCTTCTCTGAGGATAGCACCATCCGCATCGTCAATAAACTTGGTTAACCCGAAGCCTTTCGGGTCGACGAAAGGTCGACGGAAGATTTAGATCGTGAAAAAGTCGAGGCTATTACTAAAAGGGGGTAAGCAGGAGGTCAGTAAAGCTTTAGGTATCATAACAAGACACATAGGACTATGAGCTCACTTATGCAAAATCGGTGTGGCAAGCTATAGCATGTGTAGGGCATTCGGGGAAGATGATGAAACGTTGGAGCATTTCCTTTGTCATTGCTCGGCTTAAGCGGCTAACAGACACCGGCACTTAGGTGGAGACCCAATACTAGACATGAACCAACGTAGGGGAGTGGTATTAAAAACAATTAGGGATTTTGTAGCAGCACGAATTTCCGGACACATCGAAAATGTTAAATGGCGGCTCCTGACCCATGACATTGTGTTGGCTTGGGTTTCTGGATACTTCAAAAATTGTAAATGCCGGCTCCGCACTCATGACATTATGTTGGCCTGGGTCTCGGGAAATGGGAAAGGGTGGACGAGTACGCCAGAGGAGGCTTCTCCACGGCAAGCAGACCAATCGCCGATCTTGCACATGTATATTTTGTCGAATTACTTAACATAGTAGAGGAGATGGCTAGTTCGGAGGCGGTGGCGAGGTGGGAGTCTGTGGATGGATGTCGGATAGCCAGAACACTCTGGCCTGCAGTTGACCGACGAAGACGAAAGATTTACTTGCCCTTGATAAGGGGTCTCTGAGTACGATTACAGGAGTGGACACTGTTTGATAGGTCATATGGCCGCATATCCTGCACAACGACTACTGTGGACGCTGTCTTGATGAGGATGAGAAGGCGAAGATCGAACACCTGCTCTGCTCATGCCCGCTCAACGACTACACTGTCTTGATGAGGATGAAACAATCGAGCACCTGCTTTACTCATGCTTGAGCTATACGGGCACAGGTTTTCCATTCTAGGAAGACGGGTTTTCGCCAATCTCGGCGATTTTGCAGATGAGTCTCTGGGGAGTCTCCTCAGGCACGTGGATAAGGCGGGTTTGTGTCGACGAGGGACGCTATAAAAGCCTTAGCATGCTGCCATGCATGCGTAGACACGGATTACTACTGCATGGCACTCGGCGAGTAAGCACACGCGTGGTGGCGTAAAAGATAGGCGCTTTCTCCCTATGCTATTATACCCTCCACCATGGGATAGGGGGTATAAAATTACGCAGCAATTGGTGAACCAAGTCATAGATATATTTATCGGGACGATAAATTATTAACCGGCAGCAATTGGTAAACCATTACGCAGCAAATGGTAAACCAAATCGGAGCTATATTTATCGGGACGATAAATTATTAACCGGCAATCATCTGCCGGTTAAGGTTTATCGTTAGCATAAGCAATAAGCTTATACTCAGAAAACCAAATTCCCTTAACCAAAAGAATATCGAGACGATAAATTGTAGCCGAAGATGGAGAAACCTAGCCCAAGTAAGTTATTGGTTTAGAATAACACATAGACTTGATCCGTTTATCCCTGCTTACGTTACGTCCCATTAATTATAGGCATTTAGGTTATATATTTCACAGAATAAGTCATAAACTTTAGATTATCATGCAGGGAAGCCCCTTTGAAAATCGTGATCGCGGTTTATTCAGGTTTATTCCACAGTCATTCATTCACATTAAAATGTTGCAATAGCAAATAATGGTCTTTAATCAATCACAGCGTTTAAATGGCCGGACATGGTATGAAAATTAATCGTTTCGTAAATGAAAGGCACACGTTTTAAAAGATGATCGTATATTAACAATTTAATTAGAAAGGTTTTCAGAGAAAAGGAGGGCTCGTAATTAATTTGAATTTTCTAAACATTGTTGTGTAATACAAAGAATTATGTGGAAGATGATTAATACTTGCGTTGATAAACGTCAAAACCAAATAAAACAAGTAAGTTCGGCCTGACCGAATCTTATATACCCTCCATTGTGGATCGCATTTGTCGAGTTCTTTGCGCGCTATCTCTTTTTAGGCAAACAAAAAATAATGAATAACAACTGTTTTGCTATTGGAGCTATATCAAGTTATTGGGACCATTAATAAATTAAATGCTGAACATTGTATTGGTTGCCCAAAAAGTAATTGCGAACTTTAATCAAATATACTTTTTTTACACTTTTTTTCTAAAGCAAGCTAAAAGTAACAGCTGATAACTGACAGAAGAAAGAATGCAATTACAGAGTCACAAGCTGTGAAAAAAATTGTCAACGCCGACTATATGAAAAATCCGCAATTACTTTTTGGGCAACCCAATAGAAGTCATTGTGTATTATTTCAGTCCATTCGGATAAGTCCATTCGCCTTGTAGGGGCTCAAAAAACAAAAATCGGGAGAACGGCTTATATGGGAGCTGTGTCAGTCTATAGACCATATTGCACACGTATGTTGAGGGCCATGGGAGAAGCCGTTGTACAAAATGTGTGCTAAATCGGATGAGAAGTGCTCTCTCTAGAGGCTCAAGAAGTCAAGGAGCTAGATCGGTTTATATGGCAGCTATATCAGGTTATGTAGCGATTTGCGCCATACTACATACACAGTTTTTGGAAGTCATATCAAAACACCTCATGCAAAATTTTAGCCAAATCGGATGAGAATTCGGCCCTCTAGCGGTTCAAGAAGTCAAGATCCAAGATCGGTTCATATGGCACCTATACCAGGCTATAGACCGATTCGGACCATACTGCGCACAATGGTTGGAAGTGATACCAAAACACCACGTGCAAAATTTCAGTCAAATCGGATGAGAATTGCGCCCTCTAGAGCTTCATCCAGTCAAGACCCAAGATCGGTTTATATGACAGCTATATCAAAACATGAACCGATTTGAACCATTTACAATCCCAACCGACCTACACTAAAAAGTAGAATTTGTGCACAATTTTAATCGGATAGCTTTACTCCTTCGAAAGTTAGCGTGCTTTCGACATGGCTAGTTCGACTTATAATGTCACGACGATCAAAAATATTTATACTTTCTGGGGTCTGAGACGCATATTTCGAGGTGTTACAAATAGAATGACGAAATTAGTACACCCCCATCCTATGGTGGAGGATATAAAAAAAAACTAATAAATTATATAAAACCTATTTAATAATTATTCGAGATTGGAGATTTGTAAAAAGAGAATTTATAATTAATTATAATAGTCCACTTTGTGCGGCTCCTAGTTTTTACCTTATAATTTGATTTTATCACACTTTGAAATGATTATTTAAGTTTTATAGTTTTATTATTTGAATTTAAACGCTAACCAAATGACATATATTTCACACATTATTCAATGGCAGCCAACATTTTCCCTACAATTCACTACAGTTATTTATCGATGAAGTTCATTAATTAGGCGTTGTGTAAAAATAAGCGCAAAACAAAAAACTTCCGTTTTTAATTAAAAATTCCATTCCATGTAACGTTGTAAACCCCATTTTGAAAAAAAAAACAAAAATAAATCATGTTAAAAACAAAAACAAAAACAATTTTTAACGTTTCCCCAACGGCATAGGCAAGCTTCTAAAGATATTCTGTTGCGAATCACAACAACGTACGTACTACAAGCAGCGATTTGTGTGTGTTTAATGTAAGAACAACGCTTGCAAGACGGAATTAGTTACTAAAATAGCAATAACTTGATATCATTAATGAAAAGATAATTAATTGATTGGAATAGACTATACACAAACTTGAAAATAACATTTATTGGTAGAATAAATAAATTAATGGATTAATCGTACTTAAATCCTCTTGGAGCAAATCTAGATTTGTGACGCGATTTCGGAAATGTCGTTTTTTGCCACGAGGTTTCCTATAAATTTTAATCTGAGCAAATCTCCTTCCAAATTCAAATGCAACTCTGCGTTTGCATTGAATATCGGTTATTAACGGGATTTTGGGCAGCAGTTTCCTATTATTTAGTAGTAATTTAATAAAATCGTTTCACATACTTAATTGCAGACCGCAATGTATATGCTGAACACAATAAAAATGCTAATCACAATAAAAACGCTGTCAAAAAACTCACTGCTGACTTAAACCGCATAAATCGTAGTGGTAACGGGTTTTGGAGATTGTCTCAAATCAAGTGTATTTGGGCTCTAGTGGAAACATGGTTTTACATTACTTTACTATAATTGGCTATGACAGAACATTTGTTCCACTAGCCGAACGTCGAAAAGCTTTCCAAGCGCCTCGTCTTCAGCGCTCATTCTAGAATCTCTGAAATCAAGTTTCGAGGTGTCTTCCACGACTTGATCTTTCCATCGGGCTTTTGGTCTTCCCGATTTGCGTGTACCATCGTGTTTGCCTTTAAAAGACTTTTTTGCTGGAGCTTCTTCATCCATTCTGACAATATGACCTAGCCAACGCAGCCGTAGTATTTTGATAAGTGTAACTATGCAATCTTCGTCATAAAGCTCGTGGTTCATACGACGCCTATGTTCTCCATTAACGCAAACTGGTCCATATATTTTACGAAAAATCTTTCTTTCTCAAATATTCCACGCACTGCCTCATCTGCTTTCACAAGTATCCATGCCTCAGAACCATATACGATGGCGGTTCGGAAACTTCTTAGGCTAGTACTAAAAGCGCGGTATAAACAGAAAAAAGTTAAGTGTTTTGGAAACTTCCATCTCTGCTATGAACACATGTTAAATTTTGTTTCGATTTGGCAACTCCTTCATATAGAAACAGGTGGTCACAAAAGATGCATCCGCTATTTTTTTTACAATAGAAAAATTAGAAATGCGTGGTGTCATTAAATATTTACATAAAAAAAGGTTTATCGGGACAAGAAATTCATAATGATATGGTGAATGTGTTAGGTGAAAGTGCTCCATCATATGCAACAGTAAAAAATTGAGTTGCTGAATTTAAACGTGGTTGTATGGATTATAAGCATCGATCCATTACTGTTGATGAGACGTGGAGACTGAAGCTGGAGGAAGTGCCCCAAAGAAGGCAAAAACAATTTAGTCGGCTGGTAAGGCTATGGCAACGGTTTTTTGGGACTTGGGACAAAGGTTTTTTATTGATTGACTATCTGCAAAAGGGTACAACAATAACATCCAGAGTACTATTGCAACCTTTTGGATCAATAAAATGTACAAATTCGAAAAAAAAGTTACTACGTCCTGGCTTACAACACAAAAAATTTTCATCAAGACAACGCACCAGCGCACAAGAGTGTTTTAAAAATGGCTAAAATCAAAGAATTAAAGTACGAGTTGCTTGACCACCCACCTTATTCTTCTGATTTGGTGACTTTATTCTGTTCCCAAATCTAAAAAATGCCTTGCTGTCAAGCGTTTTACCTCAAATGAAGATGCAATTACAGTTGTAAACGACTATTTTGAAGAACTTGCGGAAAACAATTTTAACCAAGGGATAGAATTGCTGGATAAGCGTTGGACTAAGTTTATTGAAGTTTCAGGAGATTATAGTGAAAAATACAAATATTTTTGAAAAACTAACTATTCCCTTTCATTGATAGGCTAAGAAGTTTACGAACCGCCCACGTAACAACACGGGTAGTATCAGTGTCTTGTATAGTGTAATCTTCGTCTTTCAAGAGGTGGCCTTGTTTCTAAACTGCTTACTTAATCCAAAGTAGCATCTGTTTGCCAGTATTATTCTTCGATTTATCTCAAAACTGGTGTCATTCGTTTCGGTTACAGCGATGCCGAGGTATAGATAAAGTTGCTGAATATCTCAAAGTTGTGGTTCCCAACTTTCTCCATTTTCTTTATCTGCTCGGTTGTACAAGGCGTTTGGGGAGTTGAAACCATCCATTTCGTCTTATCTTCATTTACTGCCAGACCCATTTTCACTGACTGACTCTTTCGATTCTTTCAAAGGCTGCAGTTACTGCTTTCGCTAACCGACCTATGATGTCGATGTCTACGGCATAGGCGAGTAGCATGTGTTCTCTTGTGATTAGTGTGTCATATCTATTCACATCTGCATTTCGTATAATCTTCTCCAGCAGGATATTAAAGAGATCACACGATAGGCTGTTTCCTTGTCTGAAACCTCGTTTGGTATTAAATGATTCGGAGAGATTTTTTCCTATTCTTAGTGAGGAATCAGCAAGTGTCATCCTGCAGAACTCCTGGGTTCGAATTCTGTCGAGAACATCATGAAAATTTTCAGCGGTGGTTATCCCCTTCTAATGCTGGGGACATTTGGGAGGTACTGTACCATTTGGTATGAGAGCCATGTAAAAACTTCTCCACAAAGAGATGTCGCACTGAGGCACGCCGTTCGGACTTGGCTATAAAATGGAGGACCCTTATCATCGAGCTTAAACTTGAATCGGGCAGCACTCATTGATATGTGAGAAGTTTACCCCTGTTCCTTAATTCATTCATTTGTTCATGGGCAAATTTGCATTTGCATCCTGCAGAGTCTTATTAATTATGCGGGGATACCAATCTCAGACATGGCTTGAAATACCTTTGAAAGTAAAAGGTTATCGAAAGCGGCTTTGTAGTCAACAAAGAGATGGTAGGTGCTGATTTATCCTTCTTTTCCAGGACTTGGCGCAGTGTGAATATCTGGTCCAGCGTGGATTTACCAGTTGTAAAGCCGCATTGAAAGGGCCCAATTATCCCATTGACTTTAGTTTTTAATCTTTCTTTCACACAGTACGCTCGAGAGTATCTTGTATGCGATGGGAAGGAGGCTTATTCCTCTGTAGTTGGCACATTCAGTCTTGTCCCCTTTCTTGTGTACGGGACATAGTATGCTGACGTTCCAATCATCGGGTATGCGTTCTTCTAGCCAGATAGTGCAGACAAGGTGATGCATACGCCCTATCAACGTGCTGCCTCCGGTCTTGAATTAAATTTGAATTTCAGATATAATTTGCGAACTGTGATATTCATTGAAATCTTGTCGCACTATAATTTTCTTATTTCGTCGAAATTTGATTTAAAGAAAATTTCTTAATAATTTAATTTTCCGAGATAAAACCTTAAAAAATTGATTTTCACCAAAAATTTTAGTGAAAATTGATTTTTATTTGGAAATTTTCGTTAAAATTTTTTTTTTTTTCAGAAAAAATGTGCCTTACAACCTACTCTAGTTGGGATGATATATAAAGCACCATGATCCATTTGACATCGCCCGCCGATGATATTTCGTGGTCGAAATTGAAATCGCGATACGGGATAACCAGTCAGATGCTTCTAACAACAACACCACTTTTGCTGACTTTCAAATGTTTTTTGCTATACTATTCTTATACCGGACAATATCCTGCAATGGAATCTCAATAAGATTTTAAGACCGAAAAAAGAAAGCGCAAACAGTCAAAAATTTTTACCCTAAAATATTGGGTTGCCCAAAAAGTAATTGCGGATTTTTTAAAAGAAAGTAAATGCATTTTTAGTAAAACTTAGAATGAACTTTAATCAAATATACTTTTTTACACTTTTTTTCTAAAGCAAGCTAAAAATAACAGCTGATAACTGACAGAAGAAAGAATGCAATTACAGAGTCACAAGCTGTGAAAAAATTGTCAACGCCGACTATATGAAAAATCCGCAATTACTTTTTGGGCAACCCAATATTTTGGATAATAAAATTTCGTAAAATAAAAAAAAAAACAAATCAATTAAAAAACAGTCAATTAACCATATAGAGTAGACATGATTTATGTTTTTACAAAAAAAAAGGCAACTAAACTTTCAATACTACAAAGTGGAAACAAGAACAACTTTTCACTACGAAAATGATCAGCAGCTTTAAATCTTCCGGTATCCTAACAACGCGTTGTTGATGTTTCTAATATTAAATATCGCATTCATAAAACAAACAAATGACACTAAGGAAGGGGGAGGAGGCGGCAGGTCGCACATATTGCATTACAAAATGTGTACAAAACTCATGAATAAATAGCTACTAAATGTCATCATGGCTTGAACCTGCCATTATTTAAGTTAACGTACGACAACAACAAAAAAGTGAAAAAGACTTTAAGTTTCTACAGTTTAACACATTATTACAAGTATATATAGCGTACTTAAATGTGTGTTTACATTAGGGTTTAAGGGAAAAAATTAAAGATTAAATTTGGTATAAAATCAGGGGCCTAATTCTCGCATCCGTTATCGGACGAGTTTTTGTTCGAAGTTTAATTCCGTACCGTAAGTACAAATTAAATCATGGCTTACGATCGTAATTTGTCAAAAAGTTATCGATTGCAGGGAAGAACAAATCGATACGCCGAGCATATTTTGCCATCTCAAAGGTAAACAAAGCAAATGGTGGTTGTATAAAAAAAAAGTTATTACTTCTAAAAAAATATATGTAAAACGCTCTAAACAATATGCAATTGTTTTTATACCCTACACCACGTCTATGATACAGGACAGGATCCATTGATAAGTATACCGATCGACTCAGAATCACCTTCAATTTAGCTATGTCCATCTGTTTGTCCGTCTGTCCATGTTAACTTGTGTACAAAGTACAGGGCGCAGTTTTCATCCAATCATCTTAAAATTTGGAACAGGCATGTTTTTCAGCCTAGAGAAGAAGCCTTTTGGAAATTAGAAAAATCGGTTCAGAATTGGATATAGCCCCCATATATATGTTCGTCCGATTTGCAGTAATATTTCAATAAAATGGGCATTTGTTAACCGATTCTCTCGAAATTTGGCAGGAAGGATTTTCTTTTGATAAAGATATAGCTGCCATATATATATCACCCGATTTTAATTTCTAGAGTCACAGCAAGCGCATTTATAGACCCATTTTGCCAAAATTTCGCACAACGCTTTCCACGTTCCAATATTAATTATGCGATTTTGAGCTTGTTTTTTTAAGAAAAAACATAGGAATTGGACTAATCCGATTTTTTTGTCATAATCTTCAATACTGTATACTCAACTCGAAAAATTTTTTCGCATAAAAAATTGAAAAATTTTTTTAAGGGGTTAGACTTTGCTAAAAAAATGTGCAAAAAAATAAAATGTGAAATTTTACGTAATTTTGTTTATTGCACGAATCGTTTTCGAATTTCGAACTGCGGAATGCTGGAAAATGATCGAAATACCAAAAAATTAAGGAGTTACAGCTTTTTTTGCCCTGATAATGATTTTGAATTTTTACGCCACAAAGATTTGGTTTTTGCGATGTTTCTCATAGAAAACTTTACATTATTCCTTCAGTAATTGCAAACACATGTTTGCTTTTTTTTAATTTTTTGGATATTATTTGAAGCGATTTTGAAGCAATACTATTAAGTTTTCAAGGAAAAAGTATGGCTGCGTCCAGCACCATTACGGAAAGGGATTTTCTTCACGAATCCAATGGTGTCCTCAGAATTTTGAAATTCGCAAAACTAAAGATGTTACAGTAATTTCAAACTCATTTCGATTTTTTACCATTTTTCATAATCATCAATACTGTCGCCCTGAATGCGGATATCGCGAGTTCTGGCGAGAACATCGGGCAAAGCGGTGTTTATTCCCTCTTAATGTTGGCGACATTTGCAAGGTTCAATACCATGCATGGTTATTTAAGAAATTTCCCCCAAAGAGGTGTCGCACTGCGAGAAGCCGTTCTGACTCGGCTATAAAAAAAGGTCCCTTATCATTAAGTTTAAACTTGAATCGGAAAGCACTCATTGATGTGTGAGAATTTGCCCCTTCTCAGGTTCCTGGTGGTAATGTTCTTCCCTAGGGTAATGTTCTCATTATGGGAGGGATGGCACCTCAGACATTTCGACTCAAATATGGATATTAAATTCACGCGCATTTCCAAATCCCTTTAATTTGAGCCCCTTATTGTCATGGCCAGTAAATATAACCCGTTTAGAGGGTGTTTTGGGGCTGGGGCGGCCACCGGCACCTTTTTACTCAAAATAGATATCAAATTCGTTTTTTATTCCCAACGAAAATGAAGTTCAGTTTAGGGGGTGATTTGAGGCGTACCCAAAAAACTTGGCTTCAAAATCGGATATCAACCTTTACCTTACCTTCCATTTGAGTCCCATATTGTCACAATAGGTCAAATAACATATTTGGTGGTAGGTCAAATAACATATTTGGAGGTCAAATAACATATTTGGAGGTCAAATAACATATTTGGAGGAAAAATAACATATTTGGAGGAAAAGCGCCACCTAGAATTTTTATGTAATATTCGTAGTCTATTTCCTAATACCTTTCATTTGAGTGCCATATAGCCATGGTTGGCTAATATGCCCATTTGGGGGTATTTGGGGGTGGGCGACCTGCCATCATTTGGATCTAATGTTTTATGCCATATTTATAATCTACTGCCTAATACTTTTCATTTGAATCCCATATCGACATGAACTTTGAAAATATCTGTTTAAAGGAGTTTTGGGGTTGGGGGGGTGGCGGCCCGCTGGGTACTTGGACCTAAATTTTAATATCATATTCATGGTCTCCAATACCTTTCATTTGATATCCTTATTGTGCCCATCGGACCACTTTCGGATATGGGTGGCGTTTTAGTGGTAAGTGGGAGGGTACGCCTCCTCCCGATATCTAAAAACTCCATAGCCTATGTTTCCTTCCAGACAAACGTACACAATCTATGAAAATTTTAAGAAAATCGGTTCAGCCAAGTATCTAGAGACGTTTTTGAGGGATGGCGTGACCTCCTATACTTCGATCTGATTTTGTATGCCAGATTCGAAATCTATTCGCGAATACCTTTTTTTTGAGCCCCATATTGAAATGAAGGTGCAATGTGTCTGTTTGGGGAGTTTTGGGGTTGGTACCATATTATTCGTATACTACTCTCCTTTCATTGGATACCTATATTGTCCCGATCGGTCCACTTTTGATTTTGGGAGGTGTTTTTGGGGTAACGGTGGAGGGTCCGCCCCCTTCCGCGCACTTTTTTTTCTAAAGCAAGCTAAAAGTAACAGCTGATAACTGACAGAAGAAAGAATGCAATTACAGAGTCAAAAGCCGTTGAAAAAATTTGTCAACGCCGACTATATGACTTGGGCGACTATAATATTTGGACAACCCAATATTTATGTTTAAAAAAAAAAAATTATGATAATTTGTTAAAGCTTTTCGCAACTATTCCGAAAGCTGAATAGAATACTCTGCTTATGCGTCTAAGGCACCGGGGTAAATGTGTGTTTAAAGCTAGGATTCAAACAAGCATAATATTTAAACTTAAATTCCTCTTACCCTGATATACAATAATAATAAATGGTGCTTACAAACATTGAAATGTTCGTGAGCTCATTAACAAGCTCTTGACACTGCAACAACTACCTCTTGGATATGTGTGTTTAGCAAGATGGCAGGCAACTAGACAATGTAACAACCAACAGATGATAAAACACCTGGTCCAAAGCAAACTTCTAAGCGAATTGGCCGTTGGCTGGAGTAAAACTATGCTTGGTTGGTTATTACGTATTATTCGGTCGTTGAGAGTCTCTTCGAAAAACGAACTTGCGACAACCACAATCGAATGTCATTTGCAGGTTTAATCTGCACATCAACCAAGCGACCACACAGAGCCTTACAGCATCAGCGTTGGCGCAATGAATTCAACTTGAAAACGTTTAAATCAAGGTTTTATTTAATCTTTATAATGTTTGTAGCCGCTTTTGTTTTCTATTTTTTCGTCGGACTTGCTGAAATGTTAGCCAACAATAAGTAATTACATCGAAAAGAATTCATTTTTACAATATGCCCCCCCCAAAGCTTAGGCGAGCAAACAGACGGTTACGAGGGTCCCTGCACTGCTACATTGTTTTGGTAGTCAATTGTTAATTCAAACATTTGCCGTAACTCGATTTATGATCTCGTATTTTCTATGCCAGGCAAGTGATCACGAGGTTCATCTTTTGAAAAGTCAGCCTACCTATATTTGAGTGTTTTATATCTTACAATATATTGGGTTGCCCAAAAAGTAATTGCGGATTTTTCATATAGTCGGCGTTGACAAATTTTTTCACAGCTTGTGACTCTTTCTTCTGTCAGTTATCAGCTGTTACTTTTAGCTTGCTTTAGAAAAAAAAGTGTAAAAAAAGTATATTTGATTAAAGTTCATTCTAAGTTTTATTAAAAATGCATTTACTTTCTTTTAAAAATCCGCAATTACTTCTAGGGCAACCCAATATATAAAAAATTCAATTTGTGTTTGTTTGTCGGTTTGTTCCAAAACGGGTGAACCGATTCAAAAACGGCTGAACCGATTACCTTGAAATGTTCATAGATTGTGTAGGTTGGTCTGGAGGGAAACATAGGCTATAAAATTTGTTGATATCGGGAGGGGGGGCGGACCCTCCCCCTTACCCCAAAAGTACTACCCAAAAATAAAAGTGAACCGATCGGGACAATATGGGATTCAAATGAAAGGTATTCAAGAGTGGAGTACGAGTTTAATTATAAAAATAGGGTCTAAGTACCTGAGGGCTGCCCTAGGCCCAAAACTCCTAAACATGAGTTTATTTGACGCTCATGACAATATGGGACTCAAATGAAAGGTATTCGGGAGTAGATTACGAATATGGTCAGGAACTAGGAATAGATTCTATAATTTATTGATAACGAAAGGGGGGCGGACTCTCCACCGTTACCCCAAAAAAACCACCCAAAATCAAAAGTGGACCGACAAGGACAATATGAGTATCAAATGAAAAGTATGCGGGAGTAGATAACGAATCTGGCATTCAAATTCATGACGAAGTATAGGGGGTCACCCCACCCCCACAAAAAAGCCCAACATGGCCACATTAGCCAATCACGGATATATGGGACTCGGTTTCTTTGTTCCCTATAAACGGGAACACGGCAAAACCTGCAAATGCAAAATTTGCCCATAAAGATTCCACTAAGGAACAGGGGCAAACTTCTCACCTATCAATGAGTGCAGTCCAATTCAAGTTTAAGCTCAATGATAAGGGCCCTCCTTTTTATAGCCGAGTCCGAACGGCGTGACGCAGTGCGACACCTCTTTGGAGAGAAGTTTTACATGGCATAATACCTCACAAATGTTGCCAGCATTGGGAGGGGAAAGCCACCGCAGAATTTTTTTTTGTGGTGGTCTCGCCAGGATTCGAACCCAGGCGTTCAACGTCATAGGCGGACATGCTAACCTCTGCGCTACGGTGGCCCCGAAAACGGCAAAACCTATTTTCTCGAAATTTTTGCATATTGTGTAGGTTGGTCTGGAAGGAAACATAGGCTATATAAATTTTCGGTATCGGAAGGGGACCAAACCCTCCCCCTTACGCCTAAAACACAACCCAAAATCAAAAGTGGGCCGATAGGGACAATATAGGTACCAAATGAAAGGTATTGGAGAGAGAGAGAGAGAGAATACGAATATGGTATTGAAATTTGAGTCTAAGAACCCATCGGGTTGCCCCAAACAGAAATATTGAACGTTCATTTCAATATGGGGCTCAAATGAAAGGTAGAGTAGATTTCGTCGAAATATAAGGATCAGATCGAAGTATAGGGGGTCAGCCACGCATCAAAAACGTCATTAGACCCATTATGACTATATGATACTTGGCTGAACCGATTTTCTTAAAATGTTCATACATTCGGTATGTTTGTCTGGAAGGAAACATAGGCTATATAATTTTTAGATATCTGGAGGAGGCGGACCCTTTCCGCAAAACGCCACCCATATTAAATGAAAGATATTGGAGACCAGAACACAAATATGGTACTAAAATTTGAGTTCAAGTATCCAGCGTTCAAGTCTAGGTGGCGCTTTTCCTCCTAAAGAATACGTCAAATGTGTAATTCGACCCATTATGACAATATGCGATTCAAATGAAAGGTATTTGAGAGTAGAAAACGAATTTGATATCCAATTTTGGAGTCAAGTGGTTTGGGGTACGCCCTAAAGCACCCCCTAAACTGAACTTCATTTCCGTTGGGAATAAAAAACGAATTTGATATCTATTTTCAGTAAAAAGTGCCGGTGGCCCCCCTAGCCCCAAACACCCTCCAAACGGTTCATATTTACCGGCCATAGCAATATGGGGCTTAAATTAAAGGGATTTTGAAGTGCAGCACGTATTTGATATCCATATTTGAGTCGAAATGTCTGAAGTGCCATCCCTCCCATAATGAGAACATTAGCCTGAGGAAGAAAATTACCACTAGGAA